>NC_030809.1:55032614-55335644 GCF_001704415.2 Capra hircus | reverse complement strand
AGGACTTTGTTATTTATCCATCCACTAAAAAATAATTTGCATCACAATCCATCCCTCCACCCTGCTCCCTCCTTGGCAACCACAAGCCTGATTCTTATGTCTGTGAATCTGTTTCTATTTTGTAGATAAGTTTATTTGTGTCCTATTTTAGATTCCATATATAAGTGATACCATATGGTATTCGTCTTTCTTTTTCTAACTTACTTCACTTAGTATGATCATCTCTAGGGCCAACCATTTTGCTGAAAATAGCTTATTTCATTCTCATTTTATGACTGAGTAGTATTTCATTGTATATATGTACCACTTCTTTACCCATTCTTCTGTTGATGGATATTTAAGTTGCTTTCATGTCCTGGGTTTTGTAAGTAGTGCTGCACTGAACACTGTGGTGTATGTATCTTTTCAAATTATAGTTCTCCTGATATATGCCCAGGGGTGGGATTGCAGGATCATATGCCACTGATCATATGCCAATCTTAATTTTGTAATTTACTTGGCTCATTCGTAAAATGTGGAAAATAACTCCTAGCTGATAATAACACGTATCTCTAAAGGTTGCCTGAGTGGAAAACAAATGAAAATAACTTCATATGATATTTGTTGCATGGCAGGTTCTGTTGCCTCACTCGCTCGTGAGGAGTTAATTAATCTTGTATTAAACTGGTTTTGTTCATTCCAGGCTGGCCTTCACCACATTATCTTTCTACTTACACCTAACTGCTGCTGCTGCTGCCAAGTCGCCTCAGTCGTGTCCGACTCTGCGCAACCCCATTGACGGCAGCCCACCAGGCTCCGCCGTCCCTGGGATTCTTCAGGCAAGAACACTGGAGTGGGTTGCCATTTCCTTCTCCAATGCATGAAAGTGAAAAGTGAAAGTGACATCACTGAGTCATGTCCAACTCTCAGCAACCCCATGGACTGCAGCCCACCAGGCTCCTCCGTCCATGGGATTTTCCAGGCAAGCGTACTGGAGTGGGGTGCCATTGCCTTCTCCTTACACCTAACTAATCATCTGCAAATAAACTTTGATCAGTTAGATAAAAGAACTATTTTCCATGTATACCTATCTAAAATCTATAAATTGAGTTTTTTCTGCCATGTTTGGAGTACAAGACTAATGTCTTTTGTTTTTTTGGTTTTTGCTTAAAGAAAAAATTCAACAGATAACATATCTAGTATATTCTATTTTAAAGATGAGATACTTGGTACTGTCTTATAGATTTTAATAATTTAAACTTTATGAATTCTTAAAATATAGAAGCCATTAGCTTATTTATCTGATTTTCCAGAAATATTACACATCTTGGAAATTCTAATACCATTGTACTGCTGCTGCTAAGTCGCTTCAGTCATGTCCAACTCTGTGTGACCCCATAGACGGCAGCCCACCAGGTTGCCCAGTCCCTGGGATTCTCCAGGCAAGAACACTGGAGTGGGTTGCCATTTCCTTCTCCAATGCATGAAAGTGAAAAGTGAAAAGTGAAAGTGAAGTCGCTCAGTCGTGTCCGACTCTTAGCGACCCCATGGACTGCAGCCTACCAGGCTCCTCCGTCCATGGGATTTTCCAGGCAAGAGTACTGGAGTGGGGTGCCATTGCCTTCTCCGACCACTGTAGTTACTGAGTAATGCTAAAAGCAAGTTTGTCACTCCTACTCCTATTTTTTGTAGTCCTGGTTATTTCTGTCCTTCATTTCTTCCTTACCTTTCTCTCTTTCTTTATTGTTTTCTCTCTCTTCAAATATTTAAGCCAACAAGAGATAGAAAGCAATATGTAGGGCTTCCCTGGTGGCTCAGGCAGTAAAGAATCTGCCTGCAATGTGGGAGACCCAGGTTCTGTCTCTGGGTCGGGAAGATCCTCTGGAGAAGGCAATGGCAACCCAGTTCAGTATTCTTGCCTGGAAAATCCCACAGAAGAGCCTGGTGAGCTACAGTCTATGGGGTTGCAAAGAGTTGGACGTGACTGAGCGACTAACATTGTGCATACAATCTAAGTACTGTGGACAAAAAATATTACATGCCATTTTAGTAAACAAAGAATGCTGCCTGCCATTCTGATCAACTATTCCTGTTGCCCACCATCAAGCCATCAAGCCATCAACCACTGCAGTACCCTCTCCCACCCCCCACCCCTGGTGTGCCCTGAGTGGAATTCAGGGTGGAAAAAATAAATACTGGCCCTAGGTAGTTAAGATACATATCATAAAAATAATTTCTATGAGATCAAATTATTTCATTTTTCCCATACATAGAAAGGCACTAAAGTCATTAACTTGGGATGACTATTTTTTTTTTTTTTAATTAGCAGCATTCTTTTGATGTTCAAAACATATTTGGGTTTTTCTTCAGCAAAAGTTCCTATATTTCCTGGCTTTTCCCTGAACTCTTTGGAACAGTTCCTTAGAGTTATCAGAGAGGCTTATTCTGGGCTATAGTCCACAGTAAGTCTATCGAATAAAATGTAATTTTCAACATTCAGCTTGAGCACTTTTTTTTTTTTTTTTCAGTTAATAGTACTTAAGAAAAAAAAAATTCCCTGCCATTCATGGAGCTTACTATCTAGCAGAGAAACTTGTTTTTAGAACATGGAAAAATTCAAGACAGAAACGTAGAAACATGTTTTTAAAATATTGTCTATCAGTTCAGTTCAGCCACTCAGTCATGTCTGACTCTTTGTAACCTTATGGACTGTAGCATGCCAAGCTTCCCTGTCCATCACCAGCTCCCAGAGCTTACTCAAACTCATGTCCATCGAGTTGGTGATGCCATCTAACAATCTCATCCTCTGTCATCCCCTTCTTCTCCTGACTTCAATCTTTCCCAGGATTAGGGTCTTTTCCAATGATTCAGTTCTTTGCATCAAGTGGCCAAAATATTGGAGTTTCAGCTTCAACATCAGAACTTCCAATGAATATTCAGGACTGATTTCCTTTAGGATGAACTGGTTGGATCTCCTTGCAGTTCAAGGGACTGTCAAGAGTCTTCTCCAACACCACAGTTCAGAAGCATCAATTCTTCAGTGCTCAGCTTTCTTTATAGTCTAACACTCACATCCATATATGACTACTGGAAAAACCATAGCCTTGACTAGATGGACCTTAGTCGGCGAAGTAATGTCTCTGCTTCTTAATATGCTGTCTAGGTTGGTCATAACTTTCCTTCCAAGGAGCAAGCGTCTTTTAATTACATGGTTGCAATCACCATCTGCAGTGATTTTGGAGCCCAGGAAAATAAAGTCTGTCACTGTTTCCACTGTTTCCCCATCTATTTGCCACGAAGTGATGGGACCAGCTATAAGATGATATAAATGTATTTATATGGGGAGACAATATAAATGAAATGACAGATGAACCTATTTCTACCCACAGTAGAAACAAACTCAATTTATAGATTTAAGATTAAGGTACATGTAGCAACATGCATAAAGTCACATTGAATTCTTCTGCTCTCATTTATTTTTTCATGCTAGAGTTACTTGCTAACGGTGCTATTCTTTTCATTCTAATTAAAATGTCTGCATTTCTATTCTTAAGCATGGCTGTGTAAAATGGTCCTGCTCTTGGCTTCATCTCAGAAGGCTTTTTAAACTACAAAATCAAATGCGGACTTTTCTTTCGGTTAGTGGTCACTATAGGAATACATTATGTTTTGTAAAAACAACTATTTTGAACTCTTCTAAGGGCTTCCCTTTTAATTCAACTAAGTTGGTAAAGAATCTGCCTGCAATGCAGGAGACCCTGGTTCAGTTCCTGGGTTGGGAAGATCCTGTGGAGAAGGGATAGGCTACCCACTCCAGTATTCTTGGGCTTCCCTTGTGGTTCAGGTGGTAAAGAATCTGACCTGAGTTCGATCTCTGGGTTGGGAAGATCCTCTGGGGAAGGGATAGGGTACCCACTCCAGTATTTTGGCCTGGAGAATCCCATGGACTGTAGAGTCCATGGAGTGGCAAAGAGTCGGACATGACTGAGTGACTTTCATTTTCACTAAGGAGAAACATCATTTTAATGAAACCAACAAGGTATTGACTATAACAAATACTGGGGCTATCATAAGTTACTATCTAAAACTTGGCAATATTTTTATTATTTTAACTTTATTGTGACTATATATTTCATACAGTCTATGTTAGGGATTCAGAGCATGGCAACCCACTCCAGTGTTCTTGGAGAATCTCCATGGACAGAGAAGCCTGGAGAGCTACAGTCCATGGGGTTGCAAAGAGTCAGACATGAATGAGTGACTAAGCCTATATTAGGGATTTAATTTATCCTTACCCATTTTACACATCCATTGTATAAGCTGTCTGTCTTCTATCTTACTTCAGTTCAGTTGCTCAGTCATGTCCAACTCTTTGTGACCCCATGAATCGCAGCACGCCAGGCCTCCCTATTCATCACCAACTCCTGGAGTTCACTCAGACTCACGTCCATTGAGTCAGTGATACCATCCAGCCATCTCACCCTCTGTCATCCCCTTCTCCTCCTGCCTCCAATCCCTCCCAGCATCAAAGTCTTTTCCAATGAGTCAACTCTTCGCCTCAGGTGGCCAAAGTATTGGAGTTTCAGCTTTAGCCTCATTCCTTCCAAAGAAATCCCAGGGCTGATCTCCTTCAGAATGGATTGGTTGGATCTCCTTGCAGTCCAAGGGACTCTCAAGAGTCTTCTCCAACACCACAGTTCAAAAGCATTCATTCTTCGGTGCTCAGCCTTCTTCACAGTCCTACTCTCACATCCATACATGACCACTGGAAAAACCATAGCCTTGACTATACGGACCTTAGTTGGCAAAGTAATGTCTCTGCTTTTGAATATGCTATCTAAGTTGGTTATAACTTTCATTCCAAGGAGTAAGCGTCTTTTAATTTCATGGCTGCAGTCACCATCTGCAGTGATCTTGGAGCCCAAAAAAATAAAGTCTGACACTGTTTCTACTGTTTCCCCATCTATTTCCCATGAAGTGATGGGACCAGATGCCATGATCTTCATTTTCTGAATGTTGACCTTTAAGCCACCTTTTTCACTCTCCATTTTCACTTTCATCAGGAGGCTTTTTAGTTCCTCTTCACTTTCTGCCATAAGGGTGGTGTCATCTGCATATCTGAGGTTATTGATATTTCTCCCAGAAATCTTGATTCCAGCTTGTGTTTCTTCCAGTCCAGCCTTTCTCATGATGTACTCTGCATATAAGTTAAATAAGCAGGGTGACATTATACAGCCTTGACGTACTCCTTTTCTTATTTGGAACCAGTCTGTTGTTCCATGTCCAGTTCTAACTTGCTTCTTGACCTGCATACAGATTTCTCAAGAGGCAGGTCAGGTGCTCTGGTATTCCCATCTCTCTCAGAATTGTCCACAGTTTTTTTTTTTTTTTTTTTGATCCACACAGTCAAAGGCTTTGGCAGTGTCAATAAAGCAGAAATAGATGTTTTTCTGGAACTCTCTTGCTTTTTCCATGATCCAGCAGATGTTGGCAATTCGATCTCTGGTTCCTCTGCCTTTTCTAAAACCAGCTTGAACATCAGGAAGTTCATGGTTCACGTATTGCTGAAGCCTGGCTTGGAGAATTTTGAGCATTACTTTACTAGCATGTGAGATGAGTGCAATTATGTGGTAAATTATCATTTTTTTGAATTCAAAATTATATCTCTTATTATCATATATCTTTTTTTCAAAATAAGTACATTTATGTGGCACACTATGAATTGGAATGACAAAATATAGAGAAATTAGTAAAACTACATACAAATTAAAAATTCTCTTCTCTGATAATAGAAAAAAGGATAGGCTAATTCAGAATTAGGACACTAAAATGCTAGGAATTAAAAGACAGCTAAAATGAGTATACATACATTCTAAATCACCAGGGAAATGAATGAGCCTCTGAATTACTCTCTCTGTTTCTACTCTGCCTCCCTAGAGTCAGTTCACAGAACAGCCAGAGTGATGCTTTAAACATGTAAACGAGATCAAATCATTTCCTTGCTCAAAACCCAGCAAAGTCTTTTCATGGAGCTTAGGATTAATTCGATGGTTTGTACCATGGTTTAGGAAGCTCTACATGATCTGGCCCTTGGCTACCTATTCAAATTCATTTCCTATCAGTCTTCTCTGCCCTTTCCATACTCCAAACACACTGGACTGTTTACTGTTCTGAGGCCACACCAACTAAGTTTGTGCCATCAGAATTTTTCACTTACTGTTCCGTCTCTAGAGTGCTCTTAACTCAGATATTTACATGAGTCAAATATGACCTTTTCAGAAATGCTTTCACTGACCATGGTATCAATGTCAGCGTTTCCATTTCTGAATCCTAACACTATATCACATACTTGATTTTTAAAAATTGTCTGTTTTCTCCACCTCAATATATGCTACATGTAGAAAGAGACTTAGTCTGTTCTGTTTATTGTTATATTCTTCAGGCCTAGAACAATATCTGGCAAATAATAAGCACCCAATAAATATTTGTTGAATATGTGAGCAAATAAATGAATACATATCTGATTTCAAATATGCTTATATATGCATATATGTACTATTTTAGTGGTTTAGACAAAGTTTTTATTTGAGTTATGTAGTTAGTTGATGAAATTATATTTTTTGCTTCAATTATCAAGAAAAGCATTTCTTCATTCTTATGTACAATAAATATTTATTAATTTTTGTTAAATGCTTAGCTTGTAGTGGATGTGCAATAAATACTTACTGAATAAATAGAGTACTTACAAGATATTAGACATTTTGGTATTTAATTGCCTAAAAGAAAATGGACCCAAATCTCCCTGTTATGTGGACTGGGTTATTTTAAACATAATGATGAATATTTTATCCCAAGGATCAATGTTCAATAAATAGTATGAATGGTAAAAGTCCCCATAGATTGACAGTCCCTGGCTACATGCAGTTCATACAATTCAAGTTTTCATTATCTCTGTACCTTTTGGGCATTGCAATCTATATAGTATCATTTCAATCTTTTTTTTTTTTCCCACTGAGGTGCTCAAAATGGTTTAGATTTCCTCTCTGTCAGAATCTTCTTATTCCAAACAAAAACCCAATCAGCCTTGTTTCTTTCAATGATTATTTAATTTGTACCAACTGTTGCTATTGCTATCCTTTATATCATCTATCCTTCAAAATACGTCAGTGTTTACTGCAAAGGTAGAAAATGATTGAAGGTTACTGTCTGCTGTAAGCCTTAGCCAATCAAGCAGTTTCTTCATCTTTAGGCAATTCAGTATGTGTCTAATTTAAGTAATTTGATCATTTGATGATTCTGATCTAACTTCCAATTATACTTGTATCAACAGATCTATTTCACTTCAAAGATGCAGCAGCAGCTACTGAAAACTGAATAAATGGATCAGTACTGGTTCAAAGTATTTTCTGTAAATTCAAGTATTTAGATGGAACAAGGAGAAAAATGTGCATCAATTTATGGCTTACATGCAGCTATTACTAAATCATGAATTGGAATCAGAAGACATGTTAAATATTGCATAAATATTTTGGAGTAAAAGGTGTTGCCTTTTCCCAGGCATTGTCTTTATTTTGACTATGGCTCCTGGAGACTATTAGTCAGAGGGTATGTTCTGCATTGTGTGCGGGTAAGAAGGAAAACAAATAGTAAGCAGACAATACCTCCCTTTGCTTAGCAAGATTTCTTAGGCAGCAGTGCTCTTCTGCTTTCATAACACGTATGCTGTGCCTGGGCAGACAGCATGCTGTTAGGGTGGTGGTTAGTTAATATTAGGGATTGGGCTATATGTTGCTATATAAAGTTTTATCTACAGAAATGATTTATAAAAGTTAAATAAAAACTTTATATCTGTGACATGTGGAATGTTTTTTGTTGACAGAAGGACATTGAAATGGCTGCATGGCATTCTAGAGGCAGTTGCAGATGCTTTCTTTGCCAGGATGGTAAGAACTAAAACAGGGTTTTAAATGCTAATTCTGAACTTGTTCCATTTGGTTACATATTCTGCAATATGTGTGCCCCTTTGAAAGAATCTATGATTAAAGACCAAAACTGTGGCTGAATTGTACAATGTTAGTCTATTTTTTAAAGGCTAAAGACTGATCATCCTTTGGTAATATTTTTAAATAGCAGAAAACAAGCCTGTTAAATATAGTACACTTTGAAGGATTATTATTCAAATTATCTACATTAAATAAAAAGACTACTGTATTATTTAAAAAATAATGTAAATGGAGAAAACAATGGCATTCTCTAAATAAGTAGCTCAAACAATTTGAACAATAAATGTAACATTTAGAAGGCAGCTCCTTTTGATGAGAAGGTACACACCATTTTACTTGGTATCATATTCAGGAAGGTAGAACTGGAGCTGTCAGTTAGCTTGAGAGACTCGGGTCTGTCCTCTTTTCCTTGAAGCATAATGCCAGTGTCACCAAATGCTGGTGTTGTCTCACTGTATCATAACACAGTGGCATAGTTCAAGCAATCACCATGTCAGCCCAAGCTAACTGCAGTGTATGCTTGCAGTCAGAGATAATGAAAAGTTTCACAGGACAAGACACTGAAAATGAATGTTGGCTAAATATAAGGACTGTACAGAGATGAGCCAATGTATCTATACCAGACCTTGAGTCACACAGGAAAATACTCACTTTTAACCTATAAATTCTAAAGATTATTTTAAATGGAGAATGATGATGCTAGCAGTTTTTGGAGTGGTGGCCATATCATAAAAAAGAATTCATACATGGACCAAAGAGGATAGAATTCCATGGGTTGATATATTAAATCAAATTAACTCTTTTAGAAAAAAAAATTTCCCTGGTGGTCCAGTGGTTAAGACATTGTGCTTCTACTGCAGGGGACACAGGTTTGATCCATGGTCAGGGAGCTAGGTTCCCATATGCCAGGAGATGCAACCAAAACATGGAAAAAACATTATTAGAAATATACAGAGGTATCAGGCTACAGGGAACTGAATGGGATGACTCTCATTTCCATTCAACATAGTCTAATTACCTAGTGAATACATATCTGCTTTTGTTTATTAACAATTCATAATTAGATTATATTGGTTAAGGGTCATTTGCTCTTGGAATCACTTTGAACACTACAGTTTGACCATGGTAACCCAATACTCTTCAGTAACCATCTGTGTATGGCACTCAGTCAAATAACTAACAGCATTTTAATCCCATGCCTCATCAACTGAGATATGAACTGTGAACCCCTAATACTTACTCCTAGCCTGAGACTCTTCCCTCAATCAGTGAAATATACCCAGGACCCTTTGAGTCCATCTCAGGGCCTTTCGTACTTTCCTTCGTGTTCTTTTACAAGCTAGTTATTAGAAATTCAGTGAAGTTGGACATCCTCTGTTTCAGCCAGAGTGAGGTTCAGAGTCCAAAAGGTGCTTTCCTCAAGTGGAGGGAATAAAAAGAAACTAAGTCACATTTTCTTTGACATTCCTAAATATTACCTCTTCTAACTAAATAATAATAAGGCAGCATGGCAGGAAGCTCTGAAAACAGAAAAGGCAGAATTTTGGTGCAGTCATTCATCAGTCATTCATTCAGTAGCTCTGGGCTGAATATCTTACGTGTGCAAGCGCTGGTTCAGGGATATAAAGGTGAACAAAGCACTACCTAGAGTGAAGAGCAAGGAACAGAAATTAATCAAAAAAGGACTGATTTAGAGGCAGAGGCAAAACTGAGAGATTGACTGGCGTGGTGGAGTGTCCAGGCTTCCTAGAGGAGGAATGAAGGTTGAGGAGGGCACGGTTGGGAACAGGTGTAGGAGACACATCTTCACGCAAGAGGGAAGAGCTTGTGCCCAAGGGCAGAGGCATGAAACTTTGGTCAAGGAGCTGTAGGTGGCTTAGTAGACCTGGAGGTCCCCAGGTGCCAGGAAAGGAGTTGAGTGAGGCTGAAGAGGTAGTGGGGCCAGATCCGGAGGCAGATCTGTGACCTGAAAACGGCGTTAAACTTGACTACAAAGAATCCGAGAGCTTTGAGGAATGGGAGCAGAAGAGTAACAGGAGTGATAGTAACAGACTGATGAGACTGGGGCCAGAAGCAGAGAGGGCAGTGCAAAGGCCATATATCAATACAGATGAAATGATGAGACCAGAGTGACATGCTTACACCTGTTTAGAGCATTCACTCTGATGACCAGTCTTTGCTTCTTTTCTCTTTTTGTGTTAGCACTCTTTCTGGGTTTTTCTTGCACTCCTCTGGCTCACCCTTTTCAGCCTATTTAATGTCTCTTTCTCTTTCTCACGCTCTGCAAGTTGGTGCTCTTGAAAGCTCAGTTCTTTTTTCCCCTTTCTTTTCTCTTTTCTCTAGGCAATCTCTTCTATTTAGTCTGACATGTTCAAATATATGTATTTTTTTCTTCCAGTCTAGAATCCACTAGAATCCAACTACCTACCTGACCCACCCGCTTGGGTGCCTCATAGGTACCACAAACTAACATTAAACTCTTGTTCTTTTCCCAGAAATTTACATATATTTCATTTTTCCCACCTCAGTAATTGGCACCCACATTTCCCAAGTGGGAAAGCCAGAAGGCTAGAACTCAGGATTGATAGTAATACTTACTCTATCTTACCTCTCACTCCAATCTTTCACCAAACCTACTCCTCATTTTCCTCGCTGCTACGTAAGATGACAAACTTGTTTGAGATAAGCCTCTGGCTTGTTGACAGATGGCAGCACGGGATTGGCAGGATGAGGGGTGGGGGGATTTGTACTATTTTATTTGATGAGGATGATAAGTTCTATTGGAGCTTGTAAAAATGTAAGCTCTGATAGAGGCAGTTTTAGTTTCTCTGAGCCTTAAATTTCTATTCTTTGTTAATAAACAGATGTTCTTTCTAACTGGTAAAGTCCTTTGAGATAGCCAGGAAAAAAATTCTGTATACCTGTGTTGGACTTTTTACTCAGCAGAAAGTTAAAGAGGTTCAACATTTTCCCTTTGCTTTTAGCTTATCCTTAGTACACTTAGTTTCTTTTTACCCTTACATATGAAGATACTATAAATATCCACTTTCTGGTTCTCCTTCCTTCTCAGTTTTGCAAACATTTTTCATTTATTCCCATTTATCATTGAGCATTCAATCTAGTGTACTTGTCTTCCTCTCATTTTATTTTCTTCAGTCATTATTTAAAAGGGGATTTGATTGACTCTGTCCTATAGAATTGAAGAAGGCAATGGCAACCCACTCCAGTACTCTTGCCTGGAAAATGGGCAGAGGAGCCTGGTAGGCTGCAGTCCATGGGGTCGCGAAGAGTCGGACACGACTGAGTGACTTCACTTTCACTTTTCACTTTCATGCATTGGAGAAGGAAATGGCAACCCACTCCAGTGTTCTTGCCTGGAGGATCCCAGGGATGGGGGAGCCTGGTGGGCTGCCATCTATGCGGTTGCACAGAGTTGAACATGACTGAAGCGACTTAGCAGTAGCAGCAGTCCTATAGAATTGGCATCCTGCAGCTTGGTAGTGCCAGGTGGGCACAGGCTGGGAATAGTGCTACATTTTGTCTTTCTTTCTCCCCTTTTGCCCTTCCCCATTCAAGTCCTCTTATGATTTCTATGTGCAACTTTGATCCAATATATTTTTATGCAGCAAAAGTATAATTAAGTATTTAAACATTTCAAAGTCATAAATTTGAAAAACTCATAACTGGCAAAATTACAGTTTTTCTGTGAATTTAGACAAATAATGGTTTTGGTTTATTTGCAGTTTTTTTTTTAAGGTAGCAAAATTAACTACTTTAAAAAAATTAACTACATTGCTACACTTAGGAACTAGTCAGAATATGCTAAGATCTTAATTCGCTGTATCTATGTGATCAAAAAAAATTCCTTTTAAGCACAATAATAGTAATATTATTACATAATATTGCTACTTATTCTACATCCATTCACATAACATCACTGTAATGCTTGGTATTTAAGGCAAAATATTTTTGGAAATAATTCTTCTGGATGGAAAACAGGTGAAATTGTTATCTAATAGTTATTTACTTTGTTTTATTTATAACAGTAATGTAAATAAAGCAAAAGTAAATATCTGGAAGATTGATAGTTCACTACTTATAACTATAGAGATGGTTATATTACTACCCCAAAGTATTATGTTTAATGAATTCTGTTTTATATTAATGAGTACCTGCCAACTTTTTGATTCCAGTAAAAGAGTCAGCCAAAATGGATGTTACTTTTTAAAAAACTTTTATTATTAGAACTCTTAAAGCATAAAAGGTGTTAATAAACTACTGAACACACTTCATCAGAATCATTGTTGGAAGTAATGGGAAGATCATCACATGGATATGTTGTACAGAATTTGCCTTTTCAGCTCATAGTGCCTTCACATGTATATATAAATAGGCACTCTAATCTAACATTAACTAAACAATTTAAATAAAAAAATAAAGGTACACTGCATACCAGGAAATTAACTTTGACAATTCTGAACTTAAGGAAGGAAAAGATAACTCTACCATAATGGGTGTGCATTCAGAAAAAAATAATGTTAGTGTAAAAATAGCTTTTAAAATTTGTTTTTAGAATTTCTTCCTTCCTCTAAAATGATGATTATAACATGCACAAGATAATGCATTTATAAATATTGTCTTTGTGTTTTTCTCTTCAGGGTCCTTGTATTTTGCACTGGCTTTTCATGATAGCATATCTATATTAAAGTTCGCACATTTTTCTTTACTAAGAATAAAAGGCATTGAGAAGTTGTTAGATGATGATTCAACAGGACAGATGAGATTAGTCAAATAATTAGAATAATACATAAATTATGTTAAAAAGTGATCAGAATATTACATGGGGAATTGGTTTTACATGATGAGAGTTATTTTAAAGGCCTTCACTTTTCATAATGTGAAGAAACTTGGGTAATTATGATATTTTTGTTTGCCTCATGTAAAATGTTTTTTTGGAAATGTGTCTGAACAAACACACACTAAAATAGTAGGTTTCATATTATGCTTCTAGGAAATAACTCTGTTGGGAGCTCAACCAAGATGTTCTGCCACTAAAATAAAATAATAACAGCTTTTACCCAATTCCTTAAGGAAAGCAGAGAAAACTTTTTTCTAATTTGTAAATTTCTCTCCCCACACTCCCCTCCCCTCTTTTAAGTTTCATTGCTTTATCAATTTGTCTAGTGGCATGTGCTGCTATAAGCTGACAAAATGAATGAGCCAAGAGCACATAAGAAACGAGACAAACCTTATATGTGTTAGTTCTCAAATATATGTTATAGATCATCACTTTCTAGGTATAGAGACTTGCATACATACATAAACTGTCATATTTCTGCAGGTGAATTTCCTAATTATTTCAACTCAATTAAAATATCATTATTTCATGGAAATCTGCAATGAATGTCATAATTTTCAGGTGCTTAAACATTTAAGCATGACTGAGAATTACTGAATTAAAATGCTAAATTTATTTGCCAGTTTTTATATTTTGACTCTAACTTATAATGCAGAGATTTGCAGCTGTATTTCAGTGGACTGATTATGATGGTCATACTCTATTTTGTTTGGGCTCAAAACTTGCTCTGTAATAGCAAAGAAAATACAAAGAAGATAGAAAACATGTTAGCCATGTCTATGTTGGGAAAGTTATTTTCATAAAGCTGTATGTTAATAGTGATATTATTAATGGCTGTACATCTGATTTAACTTGTGACCTTGAAGATCTAGTTTGCATTCCATTAAAAGTTTTTAATAAGATTTCAAGGAAAATAATAATAAAAAGTGTTCAGCTTCACCTTTGCTTCTCTTTAACAATTCAGAGTACCAATTATAACATAACCTTCATTTGACTTGCAACCATCCCTGTGCTCTCAACAACATATTCAGTTGTATGCTAATACTTAAAGGGCAGAATAAGTATCTTCTGTTTTTTTTTACTTTTACTCCATTCTAAAGTGACCTCTCAAATGTGTAATACTCAACTATTCGTTATCTATTAAATAATACTTTTAAGCATTTATATTCCTATTTTTGATCATTTAGAGTTGTTGAAAAAGCATTTTAAAAAGTTCAAGAATGCATATCTTCATTTGTATCTTAAAGAGAGATTATATTTTCTAAATATGGTATGGTGTCAGAGGAGGAAAAAGGAATTTTGATTATTAAAGGTTTCAGAATTCTCCACTCCTTTAAAGAAGTGTAGAAATTAAGAAAAAAAAATTGAAGAGAAAGAAAAATGAGAGTATATGATAAAAGCTGAAGGATAAAACAGGTGAAACATTTTGGGTGCCCAGAGAATTATCATTTTTCAAAGCAGACTCAGCAGTTCTTATCCTCTGTTGATGAGCCAAAAACTATACCATTAAACACTCTTTCACAACAGTGTTTCTCAAAGTCTGGTCTGAAAAAATGATTCAATGAAGGCCTCCTGGAAATCTACTCCGATGGGCAGGGTCATGAAGGGTGGGTCCTTTCCATGTGGCAGAGTTAGTCCTGCAGGGGAGCAACAGATAAAGTATGGCAACTCCAGGCTGATTACTAAGGATAGTTTGCTTGGAGGATATAAATATTTTACAGATATTTTCATTAATTTAACTTACTAAGTGGAAAAAGAAATTGAATTTGTCATTTGTTTATTACCAGCATGCAGTCAGAACTATTTGAATCTTGGTGAGAACAGCTTTTATGCAGCTCCTGTGAGTGCAAAGTCGCTTCAGTCATGTCTGACTCTTTGAGACCCCATGGACTCATGTAGCCCAGCAGGCATCTCTGTCCATGGAATTTTAGGCAAGAATACTGGAGTGTGTTGCTATTTCCTTATCCAGGGGATCCTCCCAACCAAGGGACCGAACCTACATCTCCTGCAGCTGCTGCATTGCTGCATTACCACTGAGCCACTGCAGAAACCCACATGTAGCTTCCAAATGAGGTCAAAGAAAGAGCTAAATCCTAGTATTACCCAAATCAAAGTTCGTATTACAAACAAAGATCATAAAAAATTTATTTATACTCTATTTTCTTTTTGGTGATGTTTTTAAAATGGTAGATTTAATAAATGGTATCTTGCTGATATATCCCATTGATTTTAATTAGAAGGGAATGAAACCACCAGTTATTTTCCTCCTAAAATATAGTATTTAACTTATAAATTGATAAGGCAGGTAAAAACTAGACAAACATATATCATAGATATCTATAATTTATGTGGTAAATATGGTGACACACTGGGAAACAAAGTTTAAGAATCATATGGAGAAAAGCAGGGTAGGAATTGGGATCAAAAAGATAATGAATCAAGAGGGCCTAAGATTTTATTAATGAACCAAGCATGGATGACCTGAAAGTGAAGTCACTCAGTCATGTCTGACTCTTTGTGACCCCGTAGACTGTAGCCTACCAAGCTCCTCTGTCCATGGGATTCTCCAGGCAAGAATACTGGAGTGGGTTGCCATTTCCTTCTCCATGGGATCTTCCCGACCCAGGGATCGAACCCGGGTTTCCTGCATTTGAGGCAGACGCTTTAACCTCTCAACCACCAGGGAAGCCCGATGACCTGAAGATGGTCTTTTTAGCTACCGATATTGTGGCAAACCTTGTCTTGGACTAAATGAACCATAGGACATCAGAAGAGTGGTTTCAGACTGTGGCTGGATATAACATGGAGAGAAAACATCGAAAGATACTCTCAATCTCTTATTCTGATTAATGACTTCATGTACCATAACTAACAAGTGACAAGACACAAGCAGAAGTGTGAGATTTGGAGAATTGCCCCAGGAGCATCATTATGTATAGCAACACTGAACTATCAGAAAAGGACTGGAAACAGAGGAAGAACAATGGCAGGGGAAGAAGTGGGAAGCCTAAGAACATTTTGAAAATCTGAGTGAACTGAAGATGACAGGCATCTTCAAACATGAACAAAGTAACTAATACAGGAATTAAATCTTTAGCTCATACCTTATTTCTCTCCTAATTCAGTTGTTACTGTTCCATGGTCTTCTGGAATTTAATTTTGTAGAGGAGAAGTCTGAGGTCACTTTCATGTTCTTTTGAAGGTACATAAACTGGAATTACATGGAATTTATTGGAATAAAAATGGAATTACAATTCCCAGAAACTGCTCTCCTGCACTGGTTCTGTGCCACAAGAGAATAACTGGAAGTAAAGCAGCAGCCATTCTCCTATGAAGGTTCATGGAAGGCACCACAAGTGCTGCCAGCCACACCGACGGTTGCTACCTCACTTCATTATTGTAGGGCAGCAGTGAAGGCTGCGGCATCTCAAGTTCCCACGAGATTTCCTCCATCAGTTTCTCTGAGTCCTAAGCCAGTGGGTATGTAGCTCCATCATAAGACATCAACTTCTTCTGCAAGTCACCCACATGGTGGAGGCTGGAGGTTGTGAGAGGTAGATGTGCATCCCAGTTGGTCCTTGCTGCCTTCCTTATCTCACACCCAGCTCATGTTCCTGACCAATGCCCCTGCTGACCCACAGCACCATCAGGGCCAACACTGGATTCAGAAGCAGCAGTCTTCTTACTTCTTCAGCAACTCCTCAAGTGCATAATGTCTTAACCCTATAAAAAATTCCCTAATTCAGTAACAGTCATACAGCTATTTTTTTTTAATTGAACCCTTTTGAAGGAGTAACTTGTTTCTTTCTAGCTGGATGTTTGTCAGGTTTTTATTTTTTTACTTTTACAATTAAAAACATTTTCAAGCACATGACTTGGAGTGGGAGTGTATGTGTTTGTTAATTCATTGATTCTGCCTCAGAATTTTTTCTTTTACTCTGCCCTAATTTGTTTTGAGGATTGTTCATTTACACTTAAGAAAGTAGTTTTTGATTATCTCTTTTATTATTAATATCAATAATAATATTCACTCTTTACTGAATTTACTACCTACTAGGAGTTAAACCCAGAGAAGGCAATGGCACTCCACTCCAGTACTCTTGCCTGGAAAATCCCACAGACGGAGGAGCCTGGTGGGCTGCAGCCCACGGGGTCAAAGAGTCGGACACGACTTCACTTTCACTTTCACTTTTCACTTTCATGCATTGGAGAAGGAAATGGCAACCCACTCCAGTGTTCTTGCCTGGAGAATCCCAGGGACAGCGGAGCCTGGTGGGCTGCCGTCTGTGGAGTCGCACAGAGTCAGACACGACTGAAGCGACTTAGCAGTAGCAGCAGGAGTTAAACCCTTTAGAAGCATTATATTCTTGTTCTCACTTCAATAACCCTGTGAGACATTAGATATCTCCCAATGAGCATATTAAATATTATGTTGGATTTCCCTATGTTATAGAGTTTGAAAAATAGAGAAGATGTTGGCAATTTTTTGGTTGGTTTGTTGACTTGCTTACTCATCTTTAGAACAAGTCCTGATTTACCTAAAACTAGTTTGCCAATATGCAAGTGTGTGGATTGTGGTGCATCTTATTCCCCGCCCTTCTCACATCTATGTACTCCTTCCTCATGTCTACATCTGAGGGCTGGGTTGATGGCCACATTTCCTAGTCCAATGTTCAGTGCCTAGGCTTCTATCTAAAAGAGCCAGCCTTCCCACCTTTCTTCTAAGATACCTGGAATAGATTCAGACATAAAAATAGATACTAATGGATACGTCCAGCATTCACAACTCTCTCTATATGCCCATCTCCTCTGCCTGTGGCATTTTTTTCTTGTGGGGACTATACCGGCACCTGGTATACACTACTTCTTGCCTAACTATATTCTAGGGATTGTAGTTGCTGTCTGCACATTGAGAGAGAGAGGTGATCGTGAGAAAGAAGATGGGGACAGCAACATTTTGGTTTTCTACAAAAGCATCACTCATCTCTAGAGAGAAGGCTGCTAGTTTTCTGGCTGGTTTGTCCTTACATTTTTCAAAATGGGCTGAATGTACGGGTGGGTAGTCTTGTTTCTGCAGGCAAAGAATTGGTAGCTGTTGATTGCATTTTAAAATTCCATTGTATTGGCCTTTTAGCTAGTAAAAATCTGCAGGTTGTGATAGTTTAAAAACAGCTATCTTTCTAACTATCTAGAATCTGTCTATCAATCTATCATCCATCTCTATCATTTTATTCATGGGGAAAATTTTAATTAGCTTTGCTAGCTGTACACAGTGTTAAACTGGGAGATCTTTCCCCTCACCACATCTATAATCTCCCTTTTAGTGATGTTTCTATTATCCTAAGGTTACAGGAATTTGGGGCAGACTGTACTTGTTGGAGGAAGGCCTAGCAACTCTCATTGATTAAAGATGATCACACATTTCAAAGTAATTAAGAAGAATGCTGCTGCTGCTAAGTCACTTCAGTCGAATTCTAAGGAAAGATTAACACTAAACAGAGTCTTTCCTCAAATTCTGCGAAGGAACACTGCAGAGAGGAGGAATCTGGAACCAAAGCATGATCAGCTCACAGATATACTTTGTGACAATCAAAATCTCTTATACATTTATTTATGGCTGAAGCACAATATTCACATTTTTTTTATTCATGGGATATTTCTGAATATCTCTCCCATACATGAAGGTTTTCCATGGTTGATTTATCATAAATACTAAACTGGAATTTCATTTTACAGACACTTCCTGCTGTTGGCTTTGCTACATTTGCATTAAGTCAACACAAGCTGTAATAAGCCAACACATCATTTCAATTTAAATATAGCAGTAGGTTGCAGTCTTCTAAAAAAAAGTCTTGAGTGCCCTTCAGTGTTTTTATATATTTATTTATTAATATGGTAGGTCCTTGACTTTTCAAGAGTAAAATCAAAGAGAAGCTGAGAAATGTATCAAGTGGATTGCTTTCTTATGTTAGTGTCATACTCCACAGTGCTGTGTCAGGCATGCGGAGTATACTGTTCTTGAACAGAACTTTAAAACAGTCATCCTACAGTTAAGCTTCAGTATTTGATTTAGAATTTACCTATTATAAATCTTGTTTAACATTTCCTAATATTAAAGATACAAGTTTTAAAATATATACTCTCAGAGTATATGGTCAATATTTTGTATGAGCACACATTAAGAATAAGGAAGATGGATGCCACAGTTTTCCCTTTTGAAGCACTTAATTTAGAATCTAACCTCAGATTTATTTATTGGTTGTCCAATAGCTTCTGCAAAAAGATTTTTAAATTCAGGGTCTAAATCTTTGTCACTGACCATTGAGAGGCTTTAGCGTAAAAGTAAACATAGATGAGGCTCTGAGAAGAATAATGTTGCCACTTCTTTATGCAGCTGAGTTTTCTAAATTAAGTTCATTGCATGGATAATTTCCTATAACCACAGGGGGCCGAGCTGGCTGGTTGACTGTGAGAAAATTAATGAGCAGAGAAGCCTGAAAAAAGAGGGAAAGAGTGAAGTAAACTCTTGCCTAATGTAAAGGAAATACACTGATGTCCAGATGAAGAGAAGTGATCAGAAGTTTACTCAGTCAGGACTAAATAATTGATCTGCAGAAAATGCATTGACAGTAAGAAATCCAGACTTTCAGCTTTGTCGGGCTTTGAGTTGGTGACTAAGACAGTGTTGATTGTTGTTTTGCTTGAATGAGGACTACTTTTCTACGACTGCTAATGGTGGTTCAATTTCAATCTAAAGCATTTCTATTGAGCTTTTGAATTATTGAGCAGGAATGATGAGGGACGAGCCTATGATCAAGTGTGAGGTTATTCGTTAAGTTAGTGCTGGGTAAGGTCTTATTTGACCAGGAAATTCAACACACAGGACGGTCCTTCATTATGACGCAGGACTTTTGTCAAAAAACAAAAATATTGCTAGATGGGGAAGACATGGAAAACAGCACTGTTCAAATCCAAGAAGTTGGTGAAACTTACTCAGGAACAGTTATAAAGGGTAGAAATATTTCTCTGTGTAATGAAAAGCAAAATTTCTACTTCAGCATATTATCATGGGGTATAAAATTCAGTATTGCGTTTTCTCTGGGAAAAGATCTGAAGTTGTACCACAGTAATTGAAAAATCTGTCTGGAAGCAATACATTGATTTTTGGCATGTATCTTTTTAAATTGGGAGATTTGAAAATGCATAAACAGATTCCTAGTGTTTCCTTCCTACATAGGGGTAGTACCAGTCTAAAATGAAGCAGGATATTGGATGGGTGCCGGCTCAAGGGGCTGGGATACGCAGTAGGGAGGGGGAACGTATGAATGCAAAGCATGGCTGCAGCATAACTGCTTTTGTAGCTTTGTACAAAGAGAAAAATACATACTCAATTGAACTATTTAACCAACACTTATTTCTACACTGCAGAGTTGAACTATTGCTTGGTTTATTCATGCATTCTTACATGAAACATGATAAAAACACAATGTATTTATCGCTAAAATGCTAGTGAGCAATTGCTAAAGAATAAAGACACATGGCTTGTGAACTTCTGCCCCCTCTCCCAATCCCTTGCAGTGGCTCTCTCCTCTGCTCGTTCACAGTATCATAAATCAGAAACAATAAATACCATCATTTCTTTGATCACACATTAGCTGATGGATATTCTATTGTATGTAAATAGGCCACCATGGAGACACTAGTTACTTTGCTGCCAGCACTTTTTCAGAGATGCTGGTGAGGGTACAGAGTGCTTTGTTCTGTTTGGACAGAGGAGGAGGAGCAAAAGCTGAAGTGTGAAGACAAAGGTGAAGGCAGGCATTACCCTAAGCAGCTGAGTACAAGCAACTTTGCTGCCGTAATAGATGATTATGTGTCAATGCACATTAATATTTGATGTGCATCGTCATATTATCCTTTATGTGCACTTTCACAATATTGTGAAGCAGCAAGGCTGCTTTAGACAAGGATTTCTATAGCCAAGTGCAGTGGTTTTTACTTGGTGAAATTAGCACACATCCTGTCCTTCCAACGTCAAAAAGGATGCTTCTGTTTATATTGAATAAACAGGCAGGGGCTGGGTCCAGCCTTCTTTTAAAACACGGTATTATCTTGAGTGCATAAACAAAGACTGACAAAATAGTTCTTAAATGGTACACTGAAGCATTTTGTATTCTGCTCCTTGGAAACAAAGACTTAGCTTCTGTCATTATAAAAGCCCCTTGAAACAGATCTGGAAGTAAAAGCTTATGCATTGTGGGGAGAGACCAATGAAGAAAACTGAAGAAAATGCTTAGATCTACAAAGGCTTCTGCTCATTTTTATTTTCTTTTTCTGAATATTGAATACAAGCTCTGGGAAGCTTTATTTGCTCACACAATGCCTGACCACATGTGCGAACCATTAAAAGGGCGTAGCTCCCCTGCCATTTTGATGCGGCCCAAAATAAAAAATGTAAATGCTAATCTCCAGATATGTTCCAGCTGTCCTTTGTATCATTAATTCTCTTCTCAAGTACAATAATTCAGGACAATAACCTAAATAATATATTTTTAGCAGTCAGAAAGAACCTCTAAAAGTGGACACTTAATGACAAAGGGGGTAAAAAGAGAAATAAGAGTTTGTGGAAACATAAAAATCTGAAATCATAAGGGCAGTCAGTCATAAGACCTGGCAACACTTGAGGAAAAAATGAAGCTCAATTTCTTACAATGACTGTTTCTCACAAAGACCACTCTCCAGAATAGAAATCAACTTCTATTGCATCATTGACTCATTCATCCATTCACTCATTCCATAAGCATATTTTCAGTGCTTGCTAAATGTTGCATATTACATGAGACAAAAGAGTGCCAGAATTGCCAGAATATATATCAGAGAGAAACCTTGTCCTTAAGGAAGTTACAGTCAGGTACAATGGTACCTAAGATAATATGCACATAAGTAACTACAGCATGGCTTCCCTGGTGACTCAGATGGTGCAGGATGCACCTGCAATGCAGGAGATGCAGGCTTGATCCCTGGGTCAGGAAGATCCCCTGGAGAAGGGAATGGCAACCTACTCCAGTATTCTTGCCTGGAAAATTCCATGGATAGACGAACATGGCGGGCTACAGACCATGAGGTCACAAAGAGTCAGACATGACTAAGCAACTAACACTTTCACTTTCAACTATAGAATAAAGGGAGAAATCAAGAGAAAAATGATCCTGGATGAAGTAGGAAGCATCGAACATGACCCTTAACGACCCCTGCCTCCTGATATTCATGCTCTTGAGTATGGGCTGGACCCAGCAACTCTCTTCTAATATAGCAAAAGTGAAGGGCAGGGCGGGTTTCATGGGCATGTGACATGTTCACACAGGTGCCTGCATTTGGTTTAATGTTCTGTTGTCATCAACTCGAAATTTTATCTCTGAATTCCATACGTGGAATCCAGTGACAGTGGAATGTGCACATCAGCAGAAGAGGCGGATTGAACATGTGTATCTGCCTTCTTTCTTGGCTACTCCATTCCTAGACAGGTGTTCTCCACAACACAGGATTCTGGCAGGCCTGCGATTCACAGCAGTTCATGAGCCTCAAAGCAAGGCAAAGAAGGCGGGCTACTTGCACAATTAAGGGGAGGCCCTGAGAGCCTAATGAGGTGGTCTTTCCTTCCAAACCAGGACTTGCTTAAGAGACAGGAAGAAACCATTGGCATCCTAAGAAACAAAAATGAACCAGGAACTCTATCATATATATATATATTTTTTCATGTTACTCTTCTGGATTAGCCAGTCTCTTGTGCTAAAAATTACGACTTAATAGGAAAGAGAAGAGAAACTCATAGTTCCTTTTCCTTTCAGTCTTGGCTTACTCATTAGCACCCTGAAGGTAGAGAGGGTTGGTATAATGTGTGACCATCAAGAAATGAATTTAAAAAGAGTTGAGTTAGTTTTATGCAACAGTTTCTACTGTTGCATAAAATGGATGTGCCTGTATGAACTACAAATGATCATGTAATGATTCTGTATACAATTTAATGTTCTTATATTTGCATTTAAACCTGGCTTTGTACAATATAAAATTAACAGTAAAATTCATGCTAATAATTTTAAAAGTCGATCTTTCTCTATTCAGAATGACAGAGCAAATAAAAAATCACCATGACAACTAAAGAAAAGGACTAACAGAAAAAAGGAAAAAAAAAAAAAACTTTGAGGGAACTTTTTCCTGCTTTTTGAACTAGTCTTTACTTTTGTCTTGGGTCCCACAAATAGCAGGCCACAGTGATGGGCTGTCACTCCCAAGATTAGGTTGTAAACTGTTAGTCTGACACTTTGTGATCCCATGGACTGTAGTCTGCCAGGATCCTCTGTCCATGGAATTCTCCAGGCAAGAACACTGGGGTGGGTTGTCATTCCCTTCTCCAGGGGATCTTCCTGACCCAGGGATCAAACTCAGTATCTGTAGGCAGATTCTTTACTGTCTGAGCCACAAAAGAAGCCAAGATTAGGTTGTATTGACAAAAATATTTTGACTGCAATCTCTCTGTCTCTCTTTCTCACCTTCTATATGTAATCTTTCTCTGAGGGTTGACATAGAAAGCAAACTACCATTTTGTGAGAAGACTTTAGCCAAGAGCCACAAGGACCTGTGTCTTGTCAGCAGCCACAGGAGTAAGGGTGAACACTGCTTTTCCCTAGTTGAGCCCTGAGATGACTTCAGCCTCAGCTGACATCCTGACTGCAGGCCTGGGAGGGACCCTAAGTCAGAAGCACATTGCTAAGCCACACCCAGATTCCCAACCAACACAAGCTCCACACATATGTGCATGCTCGGCTGTGTCTGACTCTGCAACCCCATGGATTGCAAGCCACCAGGTTCCTCTGTCCATGGAATTTTCCAGGCAAGAATACTAGAGTGGGTTGCCATTTCCTACTCCAGGGGATCTTCCTAGCCAGCGTGAAGCAAGAATATTTATTACTTCATAGGCTCAGTGGTAAAGAATCTTCCTGCCAAGGCAGAAAACACAGGCTTGATCTCTGAGTTGGGAAGATCCCCTGGAGTAGGAAATGGTAACTCATTCTAGTGTTCTTGCCTGGAAAATTCCATGGTCAGAGGAGCCTGGCAGGCTACAGTCCATGGGGTTACAAAGAGTTAGATACAACTGAGCATACATGCATGTTACCTGGTAGATTTTAGAGTAGTTTGTTTTGCAGTAATAGAAAACTAATGTATTGGGATCCAGTAGAATAAAAGCTTACTTCTAAGGACTGAGGAAGATCATTTGACATGTCTTTTGGGATAAGCATTTAGTGATGGAGGACACGGCACTGCAGAGAAGAGTGTGCAATCTAGGCTAGGCCAATACTTCTCAAGCTTTTTGATCTCAAGAACCCTTTATAATCTTAAAAATATTGAGGACCTCAAAGAGATTTTATTTATGCAAATTATATCTGTCATAGTAAAAACTAAAACTGAGGTATTTAACATTTGTATTAAATTCATTTAATACATGCATTGCATATAGTTAACACATTTTTATAAAAATAAATATATTTTCTAAAAATAAATTTAGTGATAGGGATGGCAATGTGCACATTTTTGAAAATGCCTTCAACATTTGACTTAATAGAAAAATGTTAGATTCCAATGTGTTTCTGCATTGAAACTGTTAGATAAATGAATCAAGTAGCCTCTGGAAAATTTCACTGTGTATTTGTGTGAGAATGAGAATATAAATAGACAATATCTTGATCCCTGGACCGCACATGGAGAACAACTGAGGTATGGAGATGGGAGAGTTCAGAGCACATATTGGCTACAGCATGCTGAACAAGGAAAATCTCAGGAAGGTAGATCTCACAAGGTTTGAATATCATACTCAGTAGCTTATTCAATAGAGGGTTTGGCAGAAATCAGTTGTCAAGCCAAAAGCCACTGCTGCTCTTTCCTTGCTAAAGAATCCTTGATTCTATTCAGATGTTGGCAGTGTGTGTATTGAGCAGGTACATCATGATTAGCTTTCCTTTTTCCAGTGATTGTTAAAAGTGCAAACATGTGACATAGCCATGGCAATAAAAAGAAGTCTGCTGTTGCAGGTGGTCACGGCAGTGTGTAAGTTTTCACTGAGACAGAGACTTGCTCCTTTCTGACCCTAGAGGCCGTACTGAAAGAATATGATGCTATAATCACCCTGCTTCAGTGATTCAGCCAAGGAAATCTGAGAGAGCTGACTCGGAGCCTGGATACTGTTGAACCACTAAGTTGTTGAAGATTTTGGAACTGTGAGCTGATAAGCCCATTGACATCTATGGAGACTGAGTTGACTGCCATTGATTGGACTTTGAGGCACCAGCTAGGTGGTTATTAAAATAGTCAGGTAAAGCTAATGTGGGTCTGAAATACACTGGTATTAACAGAAACAGAAAAGAATAGAATTAGGCATGAAAGAATTGTGGAGGTAAATTTTGGAGGTAAACTTTGTTGTGTATATGGGTATTGATGTGTGTGGTTGCAGGATGGAAAGGAAGTGATAGTTATGATGCAGTTAATTGCCTGCTTGGCTAATTAGAAAGACAGTGGTGCCAGAAACACTGCAGATGTGATAGGTTTGGGAGGGAATATAATGGATTAAATCTGGACACACAGAGTGAAGGAGATACTTAAAATACATGGTACATGGTTGGTATTGAATAAATGTTTATTGTGATATAGGACAGAATTGATCTGATATCCATAGGGTTTGTTTCCTTATATCCTTCACACTTTCACTAAAATGTTGCTTTCTTAGGAAAGTCTGTTTTGATTACTCTATCTAAAACTAATATTCATGCTCCACTTCTTAACATTTGTCCACAATGTCTTGATAAGTGCTATGTCACTTCTATGCTCTTTTTTAAAGCTGGGCACTTCTCTAATAAACTACATACATTTTTACCTGTTATGTTTTCCTAATAGAAAGTAAGCTCAATAATAGAACTTTTTATATGTTTTGTTCACTTCTGTAACACCAGAACCCAGATCAATACCTGATAGCTAGTGGATATTCAGAAAAATATGTATTAAAAGAGTGAATAAACACTCATAGCATGAGGTTCAGGGCTGCAAACATATTTGGCCATCATATGCCTAGAGGTAGCAATCGAAGCCTCAGGATGAGATGAATGTATTGTAATTGAATTCTGAACTCACAAAGATAACACCAGATACTTATTAACAAGGGTCATCTTAAATATTTTATATACATCTGAGCATTTAGCACATAAAAACTTTGCGGGTAGACAGTTATCTCTCCCACTTTACAGGTAGATAAGACTCAGAGAAGTCAGGTAACTCAACTCAGGTTACAAATTAGTGAAGGGGCTGGTCCTTTAGGTAAAAGACTAGAATAAGCTCTTGTATAGAACTTTCAATGGAAATTTTACCTAAGGGATGGAATTTTAAATTATGTTCAGTCATGGTATGTAATTTTCAAGGAAAATTATCCAGAGGTGTTCTTGCTTTCTGGCTTTGTAAAAACTAGAGGTCACCCCCTTCTTATAATTTCAAGAAAAAATAATCCCTGATGTTAAAGTCAGAATATCATTCAGATAACTATCACCCAGGTAAATATCTCTTCTAGTATCTGAATAAAGAAGGAGTAAAAAATGATCAAACAAACAAACAAAATTAACAGTTAAAAGCAAAATCAATTTGTCTATTGAAAAGACAGGGCACTTTTGATCCCATTGGTTTTCTAGCTGGAACCATAGTGAAGTAACATGGGGGACCTTATAAAGTATATAACACTAGCAGGGTAGAGAATACTAGGATTTTCTTAAACTCAATGCGTTGGCTGTAAGTTAAAGTTACATGACTTCAAAGGTCAGTCAAGACATCTTTTCCCTTAATGGTTTTCACAAGAAAATGACCACACACTTATTTCATTTAAAACAGACTCAGCCTAAGGATGGTTTTCCTCTTTCTATGAAAAAGCAGGCTATTAGTGAAGATAAGGGCTCTTTTGGCTTTGTGATACATTTTTTCACATTTCGTTCATGGGCATAAGATGGAAAAACAAGATGAAACGATTCTTTTATTGGGCATTCAATTAAAAAATGCCATGAGTATGCCATTAGTTTGCATAAATCCTAGAAATGTGTTTCAAGCAAATGTGTATTATGTTGAGGAAAAGACACAAGGGTATAACCTTGGGCAGACCATTTAACTTCTCTCTGCTTTACATTTACAAGCAGTAATATAAAGAGACAGGATTACATGATCTTCAAGGTCCTGTCCACATGGATTTGATTATGGGAGAGGCAGTTTACTGTAGCAGCAGGGAGCCTGGGCTCTGGAACCAGAATGCCTACGTTTAGACCCTGCCTCACTTCCCTTACTCATCACATGCTATGGCATGGGCATGCTGTAACCCCTTAAGCCTCAGCCTCCTTTATGGCAAAATGAGGACTGCAACCTTTGCAGAGCCCCTTTGAGTATTACACATAACCATCATTGTAAACTATTTAGCATTGGGTTTAGTAAGGAATCAATAAACAGTATTGTGAACAAGTGATGTTTATATTGTAAACTAATTTTTTTTTTTTATCCTCTAACAATGACAAAAACTTTCCTAAGAATACAGGATGGTATGATTTTCCTTGGTTAAACTCTTTAACATATTTGCATTGTTTTAAAAATCTATTTAACATCTATACTATTATTCAAAGTATAAAAGAGTAAGTCAAAACATTAATTTCATTTATACTATCACAAACAATTGGCTTAATTATTTTCACTCCCTCCACCATCCCCCACCTCATTAACTGGAGTTAATGACACTATTATTATGTATCTTCCACGCACCCTCATATAACAGATGCCCAAGTGGCCCAGTGGTAAAGACTCCACCTGCCAATGTAGGGGACGCAAGAGACCCAAGTTCCATCCCTGTGCTGGGAAGATGCCCTGGAGTAGGGAACAGTAACATACTCCAGTATTCTTGGTTGGAAAATTCCATGGACAGAGGAGACTGGCAGGTTATAGTCCATGGGACTGCAAAGAGTCAAACATGACTGAGCACATACACACATGCAAACTTTCCTTAAATGGATGAGAGCATGGAGACTCAGGAAGCTTAAGGAACTTGCTGAAGACTGCACAGGAGAAAATGGCAGCACCAAAATTCCAGGCCATCCGACTTCAGCATCCGAGCTCTTAATTAGATGGTTTGAGCACAAAAGCCCTTTGTTTGGGTTTGTTTCACACATCTATGCTCTCTCAAGAGATCAAGCTGCCCCATTATATAAATCTATCCATCCATCCAAGCATTTCTTTGTCTATTAAAATATGATCAACAGGATTTGAACTCTTGGTTCATGGTTTATAAGTAAAGTGAGAATGATTTGTGACTTCAGTATAGTGTGATCATCATGCATCTGACTTAGGTACAATTCAGCAGCAAACTGGACATCTCTCCTGGTAGGCTCTTTTGTTAGGCAGTGATAATTTTCTTGTGAAATGAATTTGCTAACAGAATGAGTTTTATTAGCTTGTTCCGTTTCCTTCATTGAAAAGAAAAAAGTTTTTTCTTTCCTATAAACATTTTGAGTTTTAAAAATAAATAAAAACTGATTAATGTTTCCTATTTAAAGTCCACAATGAATCTTAGAAGTCCATATAAAATATTAAAAACCCTATCTCAAATATAGTTTTAAGTGTAATTTCTCAAATCTAAAATTAGGTCACTACAAGCAGTCAAAGATTAAGCTAAAAAAGATATTCATTTCCTTGCCCTTTCACCCTCTTCCTCATTCTTCTGTGGGAAAAAAAAAAAAAAATTCACTAATATGCTGCACATTGTACATCGTATTTCCTTTTGCTGGTCTCTGTATTTGTAGGCCTCACATGGAAAATCAATTTCTGCTTTATTCTTGTAAGCTTGGTTTTATCTTCCTAAATATATCCTTGTTGTCAGAAACCAATCAAGCATTTTGTTCTCCCTGTTTATAAATCATTCTTCTTTATGCTTTTGCTTCCAACTCTCTCTGCTTCTTTTCTCTCCTTTGTTGTGGGTACTGGAGATCTGCAAGCACCACTCACTGTCCTCTTAACTTTTTGATCCTCAGGTAGGTCAGCCTAACTCACATTAGCTGTGAAGAGGAGGCAGGGAGAGTGATGCAGTCAGCACTGGGAGGAGCTGACCAGCCTCCCTGAAGGATATGGCCTCTCCTAATTGTCACCTGGGTGGAGCATGGATGAGTACACCTGCAGTTGTGTCTCTGGGGCCACCCCACTGCAAGGCCTTTGAAGATAAGCATGTTGGAAACTTGGTCAATGCTTAGTCATGGGTTTGAAACTGAAGTGAAGTCGCTCAGTCGTGTCTGACTCTTTGCGACCCCATGGATTGTAGCCTACCATGCTCCTCCCTCCATGGGATTCTCCAGGCAAGAGTACTGGAGTGGGTTGCCATTTCCTTCTCCAGGGGATCTTCCTGACCCAGGGATCGAACCTGAGTCTCCCGCATTCCAGGCAGACGCTTTAACCTCTGAGCCACCAGGGAAGCCCAGTCATGGGTTTAGTTCGTGCTATAACAAAAATACCATAGCAACAACAGAAATTTATTTCTCACAGTTCTAGAGGCTGGGAAGTCTCACATCAGGGCAGCAGTGGTATCTGGTAAGAGCCATTTTCTCATGGACAACTTGTCTTTTTGCTATAATGTCACACAGCAGAGGACTTCCCTGGTGGCGAAGTGGTAAAGAATCTGCCTGCCAATGCAGGAGATACAAGAGATGCAGGTTTGATCCCTGGGTTGGGAAGATCCCCTGGAGGAGGGCATGGTAACCCACTCCCATCTTCTTGCCTGGAAAATTCCATGGACAGAGGAACCTGGTGGGCTACAGTCCATGGGGTCACAAAGAGTCAGACACGACTGAGCACACAACGTAACAACAAACAAAAGAAGGGGCATGCTAGCTCTCTGGAGTCTCTTTGATTAGGATATTAATCCCATTCTTGACAACTCCACCCTTATGATCGAAACATTTCCAAAAGCCTCCACTTGCTAACACCATCATCACCTTGGGGATTACATTTGAACATAAGAATTTTGCAGGGGGACACAAACATTTAGACCATAGCAGTCAGTTATCATTTGCCAACCTGTGTCTCTGACTTCTTTAACAACTCAAATTGCTCCACTGTTTCTTATCAAGAGCCTTTCTCACTCCAAATCTGTATTTTCTCACTGGTGTTGAATTCATTAATCAGGATAAGATGTTACACTGCAGCAACCAGCAACCTCTACATCTCAGTGGCTTAAAACAACGGAGATCTATTTCTTATTCATGCTACGTGTCACCCAAGGACCCAGGATGATGAAGCAGGTGTCTACTTGAACAGTGCCGGTTACTGTGCCAGAAAGAGGAAAGGATGAACTGTGCAGAGTCTGGCCTTGGCCATCAGATATTCAGCCCCAGGTCAGGATCTTGAACTATATACATAAGCTTCCTCAACCTCAAGGGAGCCAAGAGTGGAATCTGTTACACAAACCTATTTCCCCTACTCTGGGGACAGGAAATCAGAAATGTTCGGTGAGCAGCAGGGCAATAATTTCATCTTTTAATTAAACAAACAGAAGATAGCAGTTCTTCAGGTGTTTTTTTTTTTCAGTTCTTTGTTCTATTTCGAGTTTATTGCCTCAATTAAAATATTGTGAAATCTTTCTATTTTCCATTCCTTAGTCTGTCCTTTCTTTCCAGCCTCACATTATTTGCAGTAAATATTTTGCGTCCTTTTGCACAGCAGTCTAACTTTTTGATGCCCAGTGTCTATTCTCCTTCCTTAGCCCCAGATCCATTTTCTTTATTAGATTTCCCTGAACTCCTGCAGCTCTTTCTGTCTGTACCCCACAACTTAACCTTTAATTATTTGCCTCCTGGGCTTTCCACTTGGTTCTGCCTTTTGTCAGCTGAGTCAGAACATAACTTTCTCTCACCACCTCCCTCCCCTACTCCAAATCGACCCAGCCTCCCAACCTTGATTTCCAAAGTTCTTCCATTATTCTTCCCAGCACTCAGCCTCACAGTCTTCATTTCTTGCTCACTCTTTTGCTAATCTCTTGCGTCTCATAATCGTGCAGTTACCAAGCTCTTCCCCATGCACCCATTATGCTCGTGCGAATCAAATGACATAGTGAAAGTGAGACGTCTGTTGCAGGCACCACATATAAAAGAATACTGCTCTCTCTTTACATATTTTTCATGCTTTCCTTCATTTATTTCACCATTCATTTATGCATACACTTGTACTGGACCTAACTGCCTTTTCAGAAATGTGTGTGTTACTGAGGGAGCAACAAGTTAAATATAAGTCTCTAATCTCCAGGAGGTAACATTCTGGTTGGAGAAATCACGTATGCATATTTATAGGTAACTAGGTTCTGATATGATTGAAACAAGTGGAAATGCTCTAGGAGATGGAGAAGGGGGCAGTGATGATGTTCTGGAAAAGTCTGGGAGGGCTCCAGGAAGAAGAGTGGGGAGTGACTAAATCACATCACTTGCAGATTAAAGCATCTGAAGGCTTCTCTACATACTTAGAATAAAACCAGGTGTCTTCTTTAGAGGTTATTAGAATCTTCATGATCAGGGCCCTTTTTAATTTCATCTAAGACTCTCTTATTTGGGGGGTGGAAGGGGGAGCTCTAGCCACAATAATCTTCTGTCAGTTCTTTCAGAGCATCAAGCCTGTTTGTGTTATTGTGTCTTTGGACCAGAGGTTCTCTTTGCTCAGAATTCTGTTTCTATAGGTCTTTGCATGACTGAATTTTTTTCTTGCTATTAGACTCAAATGGCAATGCTCAGAGAGCCGCCATTCCCTAAATACTCAATCTTAAATAGCATCCCCCCTTCCTGGGACCCTGTTTTTCAGATATTTTGTATTTATTTGTAAAAGACTTACTATCTGAAAATATCTTGCTTGCTCACTTGTTTACTGCTATACCACCTATTCCCTTCACCCTACCCCCCTTAGGATGTCCATGTCTCCATCTTGGACCAGAGCCTACCCAGGATGTAAGCTCTTTACAAGTGTAGACCTGGTCTACGTTATACACTGTCTTGTCAGGGCTGAGATAGAGTGCGACACATACATACTAAATAAACATCCACTGTTACCATACAGCTTCCTTGGCTCCAATCTCTCTCTCTTTTAGTGACAATCACCAATTTCATTACCAGGCTCTTTCTCCTTAATGCTACTTTTACTGTATAATAAATATTCTGGCCAGAAGGATGTATGTGGAAGGAAGGAATGCCATTTCCAAGAGTGGTTGATAAAAACTCTTTCCTTCTCTTCTGTTTTTCATTAAGTAAGTGAATCTGACCCTAATGATTTAGGGAATGTCATGATATGGAAAGAGACATGGTTCCTAAAGGACTATGTGTAAGATTAAGAACACTTGCGTTGAACTGTGATGAGAGCAAGCAAGAAAGATGTGAGTCTATCATGTCTACAAAAATTTAGCACTTACATGTTTAACGTTTAGTTACTTATCCTAGCCAATATATTTGACAACTAAGACTTCCATCATTTTACTGTTGTTGTTCAGCCACTAAGTCATGTCTGACTCTTTGCGGCCCCATGGACTGCAGCACCAGGCTTTCCTGTCCTTCACTATCTCCTGGAGTTTGCTCAATCTCATGTCATTGAGTCGGTGATGCCATCCAACCATCTCATTCTGTCGCCTGTTTCTCCTCCTGCCCTCAATCTTTCCCAGCATCAGGATCTTTCTTAGCACTTTAGCTACTATACACATTCTCAGTTATAAGCTATTCCTTTCATTAACTACCTTAATTCTACCTTAACATCTGCTGTCTAGTATTAAGCAAAGAAAAGTACATGGACCTCAAAAATTTCTTAGAAAAACATGAGGTGGAGTTCAAGAATTGCCCTTACCTATTAATGTACTCTTAGCATGTTATTTACTTCCCCCAAACTTAGTTCGCTCCTTTGTTTAGATGGGATAAAATATAATTGACTACACTGTTGTGAAGAATGAAGTGAGATGGTGTACTTGACTTCTGTGCTAATTAAACGTCTTTCACGTTTCTTCTTCTCTATACCTACAAAACTCTTATGAGTCTCGCAAGTTCTCCATCGTGTCCCAAGTTTTCTGGAGCACAAAAGAGATTAAGAGTATGGCCTCTGCGTTCAGACCTGACTTTGACCTTTAATAGCTAAGTAAACTTAAACAAATTATTAACACCTTTATTACGTCCTATTTAAAGCTGGAATAGTCCTAGTACCTAATTTCAGTGTTACAGCGAAGGTTAAATGAGTTAAGAGTGCAGAGCCTGTAGAGGAGTGCAGGGCACAGAGTAAGTGCTCACTAGTGCATAGTGGTTATTTTATAATTATTCTCTCAAACCTTTTAAATCTAACTATCCCGCTCATGCTGACATGGCCTTTCTTTGTACTTAAGATACTTGTGTCCAGTAAATTATTTCCTCTTAAAAAGAAGGTCTTCTCGATTAGCAATTTTTCGGGCTCTGAAAGTGAAAGTCACTCAGTCGTGTCAGACTCTATGACCCCATGGACTATACAGCCCATGGAATTCTCCAGGTCAGAATACTGGAATGGGTAGCCTTTCCCTTCTCCAGGGATCTGCCCAACCCAGAAACTGAATCCAGGTCCCTAGCACTGCAGGAGGATTCTTTACCAACTGAGCTACCAAGGAAGCTCAAGAATACTAGAGTGGGTAGCCTTTCCCTTCTCCAGGGGATCTTCCTGACCCAGGAATCGAACTAGGGTCTCCTGCATTGCAGGCAAATTCTTTACCAGCTGAGCTACCAGGGAAGCCCTTCTTAATATTCACAGTGCTCCAAAGCAACCCTCCCAGCCAACGTTAGGCAACACAAATAGAATTAAACTCAATTCCATTAAAAAATGCAAGTTTACTGCACTGGTGCACTGGAGTTTATTACCATGTGCTGTTTCATCCTAAGTGCAAAGATTTTTCTCCCTCTAATATAACACCCAGTACAAGATAGTAATTTGAAGCTATACTTAAGTTTGAGAATAACAAAAACTGGGGAAAAAAGATGCAATCTATGAATAAGTGGGTTAAAATTCCCAGAAGCTTGTTATACTAATAAAGGACTATAAATCCCCCTTCTGTGGATGTAAAAAATATATAGCCATTAGGACTCTGGGTTTGATCCCTGGTTCAAACACAGAACTAAGATCCCACAAACCACAAAATGTCTGTATGTATGTGCTGTGCTTAGTCGTTCAGTTGTGTCTGACTCCTCGACCCCATGGACTGTAGCCCGCCAGACTCCTCTGTCCATGGGGATTCTCCAGGCAAGAATACTGGGGTGAATTGCCATGCCCTCCTCCAGGGGATCTTCTCAACCCAGGGACTGAACCCAGATCTCCCACATTGTGGGCAGATTCTTTACTGTCTGAGCAACCAAGGAAGCCTGTCTGTATGTATATGGTCAAATATATCTAGCAAACTGTTGGTTATACATTAATTATCTGACTAAAAATAGAAATAACAGAATTGATTATAAGCAACGGTATCTTTAAGTCCATTTTATATTATTAACTCATAATCATAATTATTAGGCTCTATATTATGATATATTGCTATTGTTTTGCATATTTTATATTTGCTTCTCATTTCTACTTTTTAGTTAACTAATTATGACCAAAGCAAGAATATGTCATAAAAATCTGATCAATGTTTTCCCACTGTGCACAAACTTGTATAACAACCACATCTTTTATCCTTAATTAATAGTAAAAAAAAACTGTAGAAAAAATGATATAAGGAAATGATACTTATCATCCCAAACGAAGCCATCTAATTTCCAATTTGTTCATAAATGGCTTAGAGAAAATGAGAGAACAGTTTAAGGAACACTCTTCTAGGACTAACTTAGGACCTGGCACTCTTCCTTACTCAGATGCTTGAACAAGTTATTTCTCTCTTAGCAACTGCTTAGTTTTGCTTTCTGTATATGAGACTCATATGAAATATTTTGGGATATCTGCTTAGTCTCTGGCTGAGATAACAATAATTAAGAGGAAAAGACTAACAAATAGGTCGGCCATCTATACATCTTGCTTTAATCCTGCACTGAATCAGATACCTTAATAATGACACATCTGGATCTCATTATTTAGGTCTTACAGAGAATAACTCATACAGACATAATCTCATAACTTCAGAATTTATCATTAATATATTACATTAAGATCCAATAAGTAATTCTGCATATTTATAAAGGAGTTATCAAGGATGTTGCATTTTATTTCATTCAAAATATTAAAGTTATACAGTATAAATTTTTGTGGAGTTTAGAACTTGTTCAAGTATCTCTTGATGAATGAGCTGTCTTTTCTAATTACACCATAAGAATTATTCCTTTCCTTCCTTACCTTGAATTAAGAATATTCAGAAATATAGTTTTTGATTAATTGTAACAGCTTCTCTTAGTTTGATTTGTCTTTATAATTATTTTTCTATCCTACTTTTTTTTTCCTTCTCAACATTGTTTATTATTAAATTTGTCAATTATTTTCCATATTTAAAATAACTTCATTGTATTTTTACCTTTTAATGTCACCGATTCATATCTTTCGAAGAGCCTCCTATTTTCTTTGCTTTCTAAAGAGATGATTAGTCAATATGAAAATCTTATTTCTGTTGATTTCTGCATGAAGGTTAAAACACAGAGTTGTAAATGCTACCTTTTGCACACAATAGACCATCTTATCTAACTTAAAACTGATGGTGAAAATTTTAGGTCAAAATATAAGAAGGAACAGTGCCACTGGGGCCACTGGGGATACTTGTCTACATAGCTTACAGTAATTCTGTCCCTATCTTAGATGATGTTTGAATTCAAAAGAACATTAAAAAGGACATTATCTATATCAACACCCTCATTTCCCATATTTTACCTATGAGAAAATGGATTTTGTTCTAGTATAAGGATAAACATATACACCAATGGAATAAAATGAGAGCTCAAAAATCAACCTCACCTACAGGATCAGTTGATTTTCTACAAGGGTGCCAAGAGAATTCAATAGAGAAAGGATAGTTTTTTCAATAAATGGAGTTGGAATAACTGATAATCTACATGTAAGAAATTATTCTTGAGCCCTTCCTCTTTCTATACAAAAAAATTAACTCAAAACGAATCAGAGATCTAAATATAAGAGCCAAAACTGTAAATCCCTTAAGAGAAAATATAGGAGTAAATCTTTGTGACCTTGGATTAAGCAAAGTCTTCCTAGTTGTGACACAAAAGCAAGTGATAAAAGACAAACTGAAATTCATCAAAAGTGAAAACATTTGTATTTTGAATGATATCAACAAAAAAGTGAAAAGACAACTCCCCAGAATGGGGAAGCTATTTGCATATCTTGCAGATTTAGGAAAAATCTTATACCTAAAAATTTTAAAAAATCTTACAACTCAATGGTAAATACTTCAATTAAAAAATGAGTAAAAATAAGAGATGTGTATCCAAAGAAGACACACACACGATCATCAAGCACATGAAAAGAGATTCAACATCTGTAGCAATGGAGAAAATGCTAATCAAAACCACTACCAGATACCACTTTATGCCCGCTTGGATTATATTATTCTAAAAGATGGTAATAAAAAGTGTTGGCAAGGATGTGGAAAAATATGGATTTTCATACATTGCTCATATAAATACATAAATATACATACCAAATATAATTGGTGCAGCTACTTTGGAAAACTGTCTGGCAGTGTCTCAAAAAATTATTTATGAGGTTACCATTTGACCCAGCAATTCTACTCTTAGGTATAAACCCAAAAGAAATAAAAACATACGTCCAAACTAAAACTTTCACATACACATATGAACACAAAAATCTGTATACAAATGTTCATAACAGCATTATTCATCAGAACCCAAAATTAGAAGCAAACCAAATGTTCATCAACTGATAAAGAAACAAAATGTGGTATATCCACAAAAAGAAATATTTTTTTATCAATCAAAATAATCAAATACTGATACATGATACAATACAGATGAAACTTCAAAATGTTTCACATTTTGGAAAGGACCAACGGACCTAAGGACCAAAGGACCAAGGACCACCTATTGAATGAGCTTATTTACATGACATGTTATGATAGGGAAATCTATATAGACATAAAGTAGATTAGTTGTTGCCTTAGGATGGAGGAGAGAATTTGGGGAGAAAATGGAGAAGGGCTGTTACTGTACACAAGTTTCTTTTTTTAAGTGGTGAAAATATTACAAAATTGTGTTGATGGTTGCACAACTTGGTGAATATACTAAAAACAATTGAATTGTATACTTTAAATGGATGAGTTTTATGTGAATTGTATTACAATATGACTATAGAACTATCTTTCTATTTATCATCTCATTTTCTATGTTATAAAATCTGTCTATAGAAAAAAAAAAAAAACAGGTCAAGGGAAATGACATGATTTTATCCAAGATAGGATCTCACTTCTCTGAACCCAGTGGTCTTTCCATTCTGTTACACCAAATTTTTTCTCTCTTTTTAAACTCTCTCTTAGGTAGCTTTGATGAGATAATGGTATAAATCACTCAAACCTTTCTCTTTACTACATGTTTGTTACCCTTAACCTTTAAGGGGCTTCATGTATTTATCTGTCAAAGGAAGATAACATTACCAGCAGTAACTACATCACAGAGATTTCAGAAAGTCATATGGAAGGAGAAAGTAGTCTGAAAAGTGTTAGGTTTTAATATGTTAGAAGGTTTTATTTTTTCTCTGGCTATCACTTCATGCCATGTGCATCTCAAAAGGGAAATACGTTCTCCAACAAAAGTGCATAAAGACAATTGCTAAAGGACTTAACGAATTCAGTATAAAATACACCATAACATATTCCCCTAAGCACATAATAATACACAGAAGTGTCAGATACTGATATATTGATCAATACAGGACTTCTTTTTATTTATTTTTAACCTTAAGTCTTTTGTTGAGTATGAGGGCTATCCATTTCTTCTAAGGGACCCAGATAATCATGATGGTGTGATCACTCACCTAGACTCAGACATTCTGGAATGCGAAGTCAAGTAGGCCTCAGAAAGCATCATTATGAACAAAGCTAGTGGAGCTGATGGAATTCCAGTTGAGCTATTTCAAATCCTAAAAGATGATGCTGTGAAAGTGCTGTATGCAATATGCCAACAAATTTGGAAAACTCAGCAGTGGCCACAGGACTGGAAAAGGTCTGTTTTCATTCCAATCCCAAAGAAGGGCAATGTTCAAACTACCACACAATTGCACTCATCTCACACGCTAGCAAAGTAATGCTCAAAATTCTCCAAGCCAGGCTTCAATAGTATGTGAACCATGAACTTTCAGATGTTCAAGCTGGATTTAGAAAGGCAGAGGAATCAGAGATCAAACTTCCAACACTTGTTGGATGATCAAAAAAGCAAGAGAATTCCAGAAAAATATCTACTTCTGTTTTATTGACTATGCCAAAGTCTTTGACTGTATGGGTCACAATAAACTGTGGAAAATTCTGGAAGAGACAGGAAAACCAGACCACCTTACCTGCCTCCTAAGAAATCAGTATGCAAGTCAACAAGCAACAGTTAGAACCGGACATGGAACAACAGACTGGTTCCAAATTGGAAAAGGAGAATGTCAAGGCTGTAAATTGTCACCATGTTTATTTAACTTACATGCAGAGTGAAAGAAAGTGAAAGTGAAAGTGAAGTTGCTCAGTCATGCCCGACTCTTTGCGACCCCGTGGACTGTAGCCCACCAGGCTCCTCTGTCCATAGGATTCTCCAGGCAGGAATTCTGGAGTGGGTTGCCATTTCCTTCTCCAGGAGATCTTCCCAACCCAAGGATTGAACCCAGGTCTCCCGCATTGCAGGCAGACGCATTAACCTCTGAGCCATCAGGGAAGCCGAGTATGCAGACTACATCATGCGAAACGCTGGGCTGGAAGAAGCACAAGCTGGAATCAGGATTGCTGGGAGAAATATCAATAACCTCAAATATGCAGATGACACCACTCTTATGATAGAAAGTGAAGAAGAACTAAAGAACCTCTTGATGAAAGTGAAAGAGGAGAGTGAAAAAGCTGGCTTAAAAGTCAACATTCAAAAAACTAAGATCATGGCATTGGGTCCCATCATTTCATGTTAAATAGATGGGGAAACAGTAGAAACAGTGAGAGACTTTATTTTGGGGGGCTCCAAAATCACTGTAGATGGTGACTGCAGCCATGAAATTAAAAGACACTTGCTCCTTTGAAGAAAAGCTATGACAAACCAAGACAGCATATTAAAAACAGAGACATTACTTTGCCAACAAAAGTTTGTCTAGTCAAAGCTTTGGTTTTTCCAGTAGTCATGTATGGATGTGAGAGCTGGACTATAAAGAAATCTGAGTGCTGAAGAACTGATGCTTTTGAACTGCAGTGTTGGATAAGACTCTTGAGAGTCCCTTGGACTGCAAGGAGATCCAACCAGTCCATCCTAAAGGAAATCAGTCCTGAATATTCATTAGAAGTTCTGATGCTGAAGCTGAAACTCCAATACTTTAGCCACCTGATGCGAAGAACTGACTCATTTGAAAAGACCCTGATGCTGGGAAAGATTGAAGGCAGGGGGAGAAGGGTATGACAGAGGCTGAGATGGTTGGATGGCATCACTGACTCGATGGGCATTGAGTGTGAGTAAGCTCCATGAGTTGGTGATGGACAGGGAAGCCTGGCATGATATAGTCCATGGGGTTACAAGGAGTCAACTACCGAGCGACTGAAGTGATCCCCTAAGTCTGACCATCCCATGTCACTGTAATGCAAATAGCTCTGCTGTATTTTCTTTTCCCCAAATTGACAAATCTTTTTAGAGAAGGAAAAAATGTTTAGTTAAGATTAAACTGCATCAATCATATGCATTATTTTTGTATAATTGATCATTTGATGTTATATTTGAATGTCTTAAAGTATCATGTTTATATAGATATCTATGTTTAAAGAGAAATACATCACTAATTTCTGCTAATGTGAAGATAATATTTTATTTCTTGCTTCCCCCCCAACTGTTGCACACATCTTCCTGATATACATCTTTTAATATCTGCTGATTATAGGCACTTATGACTAGTTGGGACCTAGCATTACTTTTATTACCTTGGATAATACAATTTTGATTGGAGAAAGTTCATTGTAGGATGAGCTCAGAGAACAGGGTAAACTATTATGTCAAAAACTTTGAAAAGACTGCAATGAACACAAAAGAGCTACGGTAGACGATCACACATTCCAAGTGAATAGTCATGGTTTCTTATGTTTCATTCATAGCTTAGTGGTGAAGAGATGAATGGACCCACTCTTGATTAAGTTTACTTTGCACAGGGGTGGGGAACGGGATGCTAGAAAAACCAGATATTTGTTTCCTTTGTTTTCTTCTGTATACTATAATAAACATTTAGTTCTTCAGCATTATTGATTTTTGGATTGGATGTTGCATATAGTGGATATAATTGGACGTTGTAAAATTAAAATTTTACAATTTGTTCAATCACTTATTCGATATTACATATTGTGTTTGTGAGGGAATGTTTCTGGGGCAGACTGATGTGGGCTGCCAAGGACTGCTTGCTGATTTGTTGTTTAGATGAACCAACACATACAATATATTACTATTCGGAAGTAAAACACTGAAGACAAGCAAGAGTGTCTACCCAATTTAAAACACCTGTGGGAAGACAGTTTCTCAGTAAATAATGCTTATACCTCAGAAAGTTATTTGTTATGAATGCTCTGGATACAGACAAAGGAAATATTTTCAGTACACATACTGTCTAGCCTTCTGGAGCTAACCGAGAAAGATGTTTAAGGGAGACTTAGAGGGGACTTAGGTTTTGGTAAATTTTTAGATCACAAGTGTTAGGACATTGCCTCAAATCCACTTGTTTTGAGAAATGAAAAAATTTTTGAAAGAATAATTAGAATTTGGGCCACAGAAATTATGTTCTAATTGAAATACATTATTCATAAACTCATTTAGCATTCATAAAAATCTCCAAACACAGCCTTAGGGTTAAGTAAAATTTTCAAGAGAGAGGCTTAGTTGATCTATAAAATATGATAAGACTCATCAAAAATACATACACACACGTGTGCAGATACACATACACCCAGACATGGGGGAAACATACCTCTAAATTTTACGGTAGTTATCTTGGAATAGTGGAATGGCATTGTAATATTTCTAGGCTTTTGACATTTCTATGATAAACATGTACAACTTTTACAATCAGAAAAAGCCACAGCAAATTCCATTTTTATGTAATCATCAAAACATATATTAGATTGGGAAATAAGCTTGGAATTATATTTGTAAGTGCTAAATAAAAAGATATAGCAGAACATTGCCACTTAGATAGGGATTAAGGCTTATCGGCATATGGGCCATATTTACTTGCCATTTAATTTGGTGATTCTTCCTTCTTTTTTATATCTCATAATTTCTATTCTTGTAGTGAGAATATGAATGTGTAATAAACCTTCTTTTCCATTTGGGAAGGCACATGTAGCCCATCAACTATTCCAAAAACACTAAGGAATGAAGTCTTACCTTTCTTAATGAATGGCTTACTGAGCAGTGAGTGCCCTTGCTGTTCTGGGTTCCTCAATGTACAGCCCTTTTGTACAGCCCTTGGAAATATTGCTAGTAGTGGCCCCAGCATTAAAGGAAGGAGGAGTGAGCAAAACCATCAAGAAAAAGAAACGCAAAAAGGCAAAATGGATATCTGAAAATAAGAGAAGTGAAAGGCAAGGGAGAAAAGGAAAGATATTCCCATCTGAATGCAGAGTTCCAAAGAACAGCATGGAGAGATAAGAAAGCTTTCCTAAGTAAACAATGTAAAGAAATAGAGGAAAACAATAGAATGGGGAAAACTAGAGATCTCTTCAAGAAAATTAGAGATACCAAGGGAATATTTCATGAAAAGATAGGCACAGTAAAGGACAGAAATGGTATGGACTTAACAGAAGCAGAAGATACTTAGAAGAGGTGGCAAGAATACACAGAAGAACTATACAGAAAAGATCTTAATAATCTAGACAACCATGGAAAGGTTATAACCATAACCTCTGGAAAGTGTGATCACTCACCAGAGTCAGACATGTTGGAGTGTGAGGTCAAGTGGGCTTTAGGAAGCCTCACTACAAACAAAGCTAGTGGAGATGATGAAATTCCAGATGAGCTATTTCAAATCCTAAAAGATGATGCTGTCAAAGTGTTGCACTCAATATGCCAGCAAATTTGGAAAACTCATTGGTGGCCACAGGACTGGAAAAAGTCTGTTTTCATTCCAATCCCAAAGAAGGGCAATGCCAAAGAATGTTCAAACTACCACACAATTTCACTCATTTCACAGGACAGAAAGGCCATGCTCAAAATCTTCCAAGCTAGGCTTTAACAGTACATGAACTGTGGACTTCCAGATGTTCAAGCTGGTTTTAGTAAAGGCAGAGGAACCAGAGATCAAATTGCCAACATCTGTTGGATCACTGAAAAAGCAATAGAGTTTCAATAAAATACCTACTTCTGCTTTATTGACTACACTAAAATCTTTGACTGTATGGATCACAACAAACTGTGGAAAATTCTTAAAGAGATGGGAGTACCAGACCACCTTACCTGCCTTCTCAGAAATCTGTATGCAGGACAAGAAGCAACTGTTAGAAATGGACATGGAATAACTGACTGTTTCAAAATTGGGAAAGGAGTACAGCAAGGGTGTATACCGTCATCTTGCTTATTCAACTTATATGCAGAGCATATCATGTGACATGCCAGACTGGATGAACCACAAGCTGGAATCATGATTTCCAGGAGAAATATCAATAACCTCAAATATGCAGATGTCACCACACATATGGCAGAGAGTGAAGAGGAACTAAAGAGCCTCTTGATGAAGGTGAAAGAGGAGAGTGAAAAAGCGGGCTTAAAACTCAACATTCAGAAAACTAAGATCATGGCATCAGGTCCCATCACTTCATGGTAAATAGATGGGAAACAATGGAAACAGTGGCATATTTTATTTTGGGGGCTCCAGAATCACTGCAGATGCTGACTGCAGCCATGAAATTAAAAGACACTTGTTCCTTAGAAGAAAAGCTATGACAAACCTAGACAATGTACTAAAAAGCAGAGGCATTAATTCACTAACAAAGGTCCATATAGTCAAAGCTATGGTTTTACCAGTAGTTGTGTGTTGATGACTCTGGATGTGAGAGTTGGACCATAAAGAAGGCTGAGCACCAAAGAACTGATGCTTTTGGACTGTGTTGGAGAAGACTCTTGAGAGTCCCTTGAACTGCAAGGAGATCAAACTAGTCAATCCTAAAGGAAATCAACCCTGAATATTCACTGGAAGGATTGATGCTGAAGGTGAAGGTTCAATACTTTGGCCACCTGATGAGAAGAGCTGACTCACTGGAAAAGACTCTGATGCTGGGAAAGATAGAAGGCAGGGGGAGAAGGAGATGAGAGGATGAGATGGTTGGATGGCATCACTGACTCAATGGATATGAGTTTGAGCAATGTCCAGGAGATGGTGAAGGACAAGGAAGACTGGTGTGCTGCACCCCATGGGGTCTTAAAGAGTTGGACATGGCTGAACGACTGAACATCACCAACTTTTATGTTATATGCCTCTTTTCTGGATAAAAATCTAAAGCACAGAGGACCTGGGTGGGCTACAGTAGTCCATAGGGTAGCAAAGAGTTGGACATGACTGTAGTAACTTAGCCCGCATGCACATCACTTGTTTTAGATATAAATAATGTTCACCCTGTTTCATAATCATGGTTGCTATTGCCTTACTCAAAACCAGCAAACTGAACTTGAAACACCTCAAAGAACCAGGTTTTGGTCAAGATTTGTCTCGTCTCTGCAACCTCATGGTTAATAACCTGTTCATCTATTTGGGCACACATAGTCAGAATAAGGATATTCTTCATCTATAATGATTTGATATATCTGCAGAAAACAAATAAAAACCATACAATCTGCCAAAAATAAGGTGTATATATTTAATGGGAAAGAAAATATTTCAAAGGACATCATTGGTAATGTGAACCTGGTATTGTTAGACTTTATCCCAAAGTGGTAGCATTTTCTATTTCAAAAACAAAAAAATAGTGTGAAATTCTACACCGAGTATATCCAACATGTATATGTGTGCCTTATACACATAATACACACTGCACACACACACACACACACACACACATCATTAAACATATGAGAAGACAGTGAGTGGTGATTAAGGGCATGGTGTCTGGAGTCAGCCTGCTGCTGCTGCTAAGTCGCTTCAGTCGTGTCCGATTCTGTGCGACCCCATGGACTGCAGCCTATCAGGCTCCTCCGTCCATGGGATTTTCCAGGCAAGAGTACTCAAGTGGGTTGCCATTGCCTTCTCCCTGGAGTCAGCCTAGTAGGGTTCAAATCCTAATTCTTCCACTTACTGTTAGGCTTTGGGTGGTTTGCTTAACCTCCGTGTGCCTCAGTTTCCTTTTGTGTAAAATGAGAATTGTTAGCATGTCTAATGGAGAAGGCAATGGCACCCCACTCTGGTACTCTTGCCAGGAAAATCCCATGGACAGAGGAGCCTGCTAGGCTGCAGTCCCTGGGGTCGTTAAGAGTCAGGCACGCTGAGTGACTTCACTTTCACTTTTCACTTTCATGCATTGGAGAAGGAAATGGCAACCCACTCCAGTGTTCTTGCTTGGAGAATCCCAGGGACAGAGGAGCCTAGTGGGCTGCCGTCTATGGGGTCGCACAGAGTCGGACACGACTGAAGCGAATTAGCAGTAGCAGCATATTGAACTTCATAAGGTTGCGTGCGTGTGTTTTAATTTGCTCAGTCATGTCTGACTCTTTGTGACAATATGGACTGTAGCCTTCCAGGCTTCTCTGTCCATGGGATTCTCCAGGCAAGAATACTGGAGTGGATTGCCATGCCCTCCTCCAGAGGATCTTCCTGACCCAGGGATTGAACCCTTGTCTCGGCATCTCCTGCATTGCTAAGCGAATTCTTTAGCACCACCTGGGAAACCCTTCATAAGGTTAGGATTATTAAATGGCTCCATGAATGTAAATATTACCAAGGTACTTGCCACACAGGAAACACATGCTTTTGAAAATCCTGCCATCTTTTGATGACTAGAATGAGATTCTTTTTTTTTTTTTTTAGCTTTGAGACTGGGATGTTATGTTGTGATGTTGGAGCATGGGCTTGTATTCCCTGATTTAAGGCACAGGACTCTCTGAGTTGGAATATACTAGAAACTGAGTGAGAAAACTCAAGAAAAATTTGTGTATGGGAGTTTGGTGAGTGAGCACTAGAAATAAGGCAGGTGTGCCCCATTAGCAGAGTACAGTTTACCCAAGCAGGTAAAAGGGAAACCAGTAATGAAAAGAGTTAATTTAGTGGTAGAAATACAATTTAGCCTTAGAAGTTTTGTTTCCTTTATTCTGCCTTCATGTAGTATTTCATTATTTTTATATAAAATGGAAGATTTCTACTGTCTGAACTAAATAAAAATTATGAAAACATATGAAACATATTAAAGTTTCCAATACTTTCTTCCTGTATATCTTGGTACTCTATGCCAGATCCATATCTGCACCTATCATGTCCTAATTAAGTTTCACTAATCATTGCATGATAAATAGCACAGTTGAAGCATCATTACTGAGAAAAATTCAAAAGACTCTTCAGAACTTGTGTAAAAATCCAATTCCTTTTTAAGCAACCCAGTACGTGGAAGACCTGAGGTATGTCTTTATTTTAAAGACCATGATTTATTTTCAAATTTCAATTTTATTTTAAAAGTCTCACTTTTGCAAAGCCCAACTCAAATTTGGAGGTAGGTTAGTTGTACATTTTTTGGTTTGTCTTTGTTTGGAATGATCTATTGTGCATTTGAAGTGGCATCATTATTTATTCATTTGCTAAGTAACACTTAAAGTGTTCAGCTTCAGTTGGTAGACCTGACAATTTACCTGGTGGCTCAGATGGTAAAGAGTCTACCTGCAATGTGGGAGGCCTGGGTTCAATACCTGAGTTGGGGAAATCCCCTGGAGAAGGAAATGGCAACCCACTCCAGTATTCTTGCCTGGAAAATCTAATGGATGGCTACAGTCAATGGGGTTGCAAAAAGTTGGACACAACTGAGCAACTTCATGTTCTTTCCTTCTGTTGGCTGAGGGATGTGTGAGTCATAGACATGGTGTCTGTAGGCACAGACTGTTGCACAGACTGTTACAAATACTAGTCCTATTTATTATGGTATTTTTTAAGTTGTGTGAAATTTTTAAAAAGTACAAATTATTTTTTCTTGTTTAAGATAGGCAGATAAATACAAGAAGGAAATAACACAATTAAACTCTTTTATATTAGGACATAGATTTGCTAAAAATGCAAACATCAGCATATTTTTCTTGAAATTATGGAAGAGGAAAGGGGTGTGTTTCCCTAAATCAGGAGCTATATATTTCCCCCTCTCTCTGAAAAAACTTTCTGGGAGAAACGAAGTGTTGAATGAGAGATGTCTCCTCTTCAGACCCCACCCATCTATACAAACAGATGACACAATAGCAGTTTTCAGAGGTGACAACCTTGTCTTCATGGCAGAGAAGAGGCAATTTGAGGGAGGCAACATACTAACCACAGGTGACTTAGAATTAAGAAGGTTTTCTCATAAAGCCTTAAATCCAACTAAAACTTTGGATTTTCTGGACTAGAATGATTTTCTATTTGTGTGTGTGTGTGTGTGTGTGTGTGTGTGTGTTTTATTCTCTCCATGAGTAAACTCACATTAGAAGTCAGTCCTAATTATGGTAACCACATTTACAGTTCTAAGGCAAGAGAGCAAAAGGAATCAATAGAAAGAAAACACCCTGGGGGGAAGACTGAATAAACTCATGGTTCACTAAAATTTTGTGACTAATCAGCATCTTCTTCTTTAGATATCCCACATACAATCCCAACTGATCCTTTTACTTGGTAGGAAATATGTGGAAACTTTCCAATTGCAACACAATCTTTTTTTCAATTGTTGACCAGTAGCAGTTTTAAGAAGAAATTATTTCAAAATCTTAAGACTTAGAGGTGTCCTAATTTTCCCTATTAAACTCATAACCCAAATGCACTGAAGTCAGCAGGATCTAATTCCTAATTCACTTATATGTATGGTGAAATCTAGTGCCAAGGAGCATCCTCGGCCACTGCCCCACTTCAAATATTCATGATTTTCCACAGTCCAAAATGCATTAAAGGTGGGAATGATGCCAATGACACACAGTCTTCCTAGTGACAAGGAGCCTTCTTAGATCAAAGGAGCAAGATGTTAAAGGCTTCAAACTAAACTGTCTTTGTGAGAGAGGCTCACAAAAGGGATGCCAAATCCCACACCCTGTTTTCAGTTACAGAACAGCAATGAAATGAAGGAAAAAAATAGATGCTCATTCATTTTCTCTTCTGAACTCTTTTTTACTAAATGACTTTGCTTTTCTCCTTTCTTACCATTACAGTTAAACACAAGGATTTGATGCACAAAATCTGAAAAACGTCATTAATGCTTTCAAAGACAAAATGAATGACTACTGAGGATTTAATAGCATTTAAGCCAATATGATTTTGCTAATGGGGGCTGTGTGTTGAGAATAATACAAGAGCAATGTAAAGACTGGCACAGAAGCCATAAAGCACATGTATGAAGCAAATATACATAATAATTTAGGTTGCCACTTTATGTCATTTGTCACCCAGCTCCATGTGTTCTTACACCTGTGCTCTCTTCCTTGATCTAGTCTAATAACTTGGAAATGTTAGGCATGCAGCCAGTTTCATACTCAGCCATTCCTATGATCAGACCCAGCTATCAACTTGCTTTTTTCTTATATTAAATCAGGAATCAACCCCAGGGCTCTGAACTACTTCTGACTGACAGGACCAACAGAAAGTTCTAGGCTAATTACTTCTTAGGACTACTTTCCAGTGCAGAGTTGCTGCTGACCTACTTTGGACTTGCTGAAATAATTTATCAGGTGAGATAATTAAGGGGATATAAAACTATTTCTAAAACCAAGCAAGTATCAGAAATATTTGTTGAAATCATAAGTCAGTATTCCCAGTGCTATCAGATGGGGCTTTATTGCTTTACAATGAGTCAATTTTATTATGTCTGACTTAGAAGCCCTTCTTTTTTTTTTATAAATTACACTTGGCAGAATGTATTTGAGAGTCTCTTTGATGTATAAATGTATTATTTTTGACTCTTTTTCAGCCTATATATAAAGAGAAACAATCTTCTAAGCCCTTCTTTTCTTTGCCTCTTAACCCTTTCCCCATAAATAGGCATGCACATTGCTTTGCACAGGTGTTCCATTATTTTTGAAGTCTATTCTAAGTAAAGGGATGCCTCAGTGTGAGAGTAGATATATCTGTGGTGTGGATCACTTACCATGTGGACTTTTAACACTCTTTTGAAAGCATAACTGTTTCTTATATATAGGTAAATATCTATAACTGAAGAATCTTTTGTAGCAATGTCCTTTCTTTCTGTCCTTTCTTTTCTACAGCCTTGATGTTTTCCATAAGAAAAAGAAAACAAGAGGAAAACCTTGAAAGGACACCATAGAACATAAGGGAGAGGTTGTATAAGTTTATAAATCATCTGTTTTTTTTCCAAAATAAAGGCATTAACATGTTATATTATTAGTGTCATGGTTTATCAATGTCATTCTTTGTTATTTTTTTCTCCTATTCCTCTACTCTCCTTACCCTTCCCCCATTTATTTTTTAAAATTTTCTTCCGCATGTCCAATGTAACTTGCTTCTTAACTCAAAAACTCATCTAACTATGAAAACAAGATCAGCTGATTGCACACTGGCTTTTTAATTCTAACAAAGGTTTACCTTCATCTAGAAAATATCTGAACATCATTGAATAGCCAGATTTAGGCCTTGTAGTAAAATGCAAATATTAATCTCTTAATCTAGGGTTAAAGAAAAATCAGGAATTAATATTTCACATTTGTTTCAGTATTGTGATTACAATAATATTATTTCTCAGTAGTATTTATTCACATCTTGTTATTATTTTGTAATGTAGAATTGAGGAAACTTTATGCATAAAACTGTAGTTTAGTTAATGTCAAAGGAAAAAAACAAAGCTAAACACTGACTGGTAGTCTTTGTTTCCACACAGCATACGCAGTGTTTTATGTTTGTGAGAGGACTTGACCGTGGTTTCATCCAAAATCAATAGCACATCAAGCTCCCCTGATCCAGTTGACTAGTACTGAGTCAGATCACTCCCCTATTGCCTCCTATCTTACTTTATAGCCTCTTGCATTCCACGCCTATTTAATTTCATTTATTACTTTCTTCTTGTGTCCTTCAGCTGTTTCCAATCTGCCCTTCATGGCCATAACTAAGTACAATATGTTAACATACAAAGGTATTTATGTAAATGAAAATCAATACGCTTCTCATTTCAGCACCATTCGTTCTTGCTTACATTGGACATTTTTAGTACATTTTATTAAACGCGAACAACTTTTCATTCTTGCCGGGGAAATATAATGATCTTCTTGGCTCCCTGCCCCCTGCATCCCTCTAATCTTCACAGCTATGGCCACTTAGCCCCATCTGGAGGTTCAGCTTTATTCTGCATTTTGGAACTAATCTTGTCTCTAGGCTGGGGGCGTACAAGATGTCCTAGCCAAAAGCTAACTGATTCATCCACCAGCAGCCTTGCTGCTGGCTTCATTCTGACCCTGTAACTTATTTCTGAGATCCAAGGGCTTGTCCCAGCCCTTTGTAGCCAAGACCTGGCTCTGTACACTAGTTCCAGTAGGTGGGTATCCAGTATCTGTCCTTGGTTCATTTTCCAATACCTTGATGATTGAGGTTCTGGTTTGCCCTTCTTCCTGTTCCCTTTGTAACTGAATTTCTTTTCCTAATTCTAGCAGCCATGGCTGTTGAATCTTTCTGATGCCACTTAACTTGCTCTAATCTCCTTGTTCTGTCTACCCACATACCACAGATCTGAGCTTTTGCTAGAACACCAGAGTGACACTGCTTGCCTGGACATTTTCCCACTGCCTGCTGCAGGCTTCTCTCTTGTCCCCAGCTCTAACCGTGGAGGTCTTGAGTCACTGGATCTAAGCTGCCTGCAATCTGTCCAGCACATTATTCCAGACATGACAGGGGAGAAATATTTTAATTGCATCTTTGGTTGAATTGTTATACTAACATCCTCGAGTTACTTTCACCTCATATCTTTATCTTGACCTGCCACTTAAACACTTTAAAACTCAATTTCCTCTTTGTAAAGTGATCATAATAGAATCTACTCCTAGGATTATTACATAACTGAGAAAAAAAAGAATGCATACATATAGGTCAAGCCCATAGTAAATAATCAGTCATTTTAATCTGTTATTATCATACCATTTCTTAGATCTTTGCAGTTGTAAAGTGAATGATCATTAGACAAGAATAAGGAATGGGAAATTCTAAAGAAAAAATTAGAGATCCATGTGAATTTGTTAAAAGTAAAATAGCTGATAGTAAGATATTTAATAGCATTAAAAATAAAGTTAAACTATAGATATAGTCATCAACAAACATTAAAGACTAAGATATTTATTTGTGGTGGATTCATGTCAATGTATGACAAAACCAATACAGTATTGTAAAGTAAAAACAAACAAACAAAAAAAAAACTAAGATATTTTAAAGATACATTTCCTATCAACGTGTCTTGATATATAATGACTAAAACTGCACAGAGCTTTTAAGTATTTCAGTCAGTTCAGTTCAGTCACTCAGTCCTGTCTGACTCAAAGCATGTAGAAGGAGAATAATTCTCTGAGTCGGTCATTTATCTTAGAGCAATATTTATACAACCATCTGGGGAGTTAAGTTTTAAGTCCCACTTCTCTGAAATTCTGATTCATTAATTTTGACATGGAACTAAAGATGTGTTCCAAAAATTCCCTAAGTAATCCTGATGATCAGCCAGGTTTTGGAACCAAAAATTCATCAGTCATTAAGATATCCAGGAGATTCTTAAGAACACATATGTTTGTTTACCTCAGGATGGTCAAACTAGTGTATAGACTCCCTGACTTGGCTCCTAGCTGACCACTGGCTAATGTCTGACAGGCATGGAAATCCTACTGATGCCAGCTTATATTAATGGGTGACTGTTTCACCTGGCTGGGTAATAGCAGTGCCTACTTGTAAGTTCTTTGTTAATTTACCTTAAGAATCTCAGTTTGCTTAGTTGGAATCCTCAGTTTAATCTACATTAAAAATACTCTAAATTGTTTCAGGTATAGACTGTTTCATTTTTGTCAAAACTGTCTTACCTTAACTTTTCCTGTTTCTTAGCTAAATTCCCTCCACCCACAAAATGTTTGATCAAAATGATTGTGCTTTTTTCCCCCAACTTTACTGAAGTATAATTGGTATATAACATTGTAAATGTTAAGGTGTACAATGTGTATATTGCAATATGATCACCACCGTAGTGTTAGCTAACACTTCCATCACCTCACATAATTACCAGTTATTTTTTTATGTGCAGTGAGAACATTTAAGATTTACTCCCTTACCTACTTTGATCAAAATGATTGTTAACTGCTCTAGGCAAACAAACACAAAAATGAAAGGGCTCCTGTTTGCTTTCCTGAAAGATATGTGTATAAAAGTTGTATATTAAGAGACAGAGATAGAGAGAAAGAAAGATTGCCTCTTTCTACTATTATGCCACACAAAAACCTTTGGATTGTTCACTGTGGGTATGAGATCTGGGTAGGTCCAATACACATGGGCCCTGGAGAAGGAAATGACAACCTACTCCAGTATGAGAGCAGATGCCCTAGAAGGCAGACTTATTTAAAATAATGAATATTCAAAATCTGTTGAGTGTATATTTAAAGGAGAAGCTGAGTAACACCTGAGTGAAGGGAGTAGTTGGTCCTAGACGGTGGCTCAGAAACCATTCCTTGCCCTAACAGCTCCCTAATTCAGCTATGGGTGTGCATATATATATACCTTTAAATAAAACCTCTGTGGTTACCCAGATCCACCATCTTGGAGCAGATTAGCAATTATCCATTGTTTATTGACCATGCTTCTTGAGAGATGTTCTGGTAAATACACTTTTTCTCTCCATCTCTTAACATTGACAGTATTTGGGAGTCTCAGTGATTTCTTATTATATCTTATCAAGTAATTCCCTAGACAGCTGTTTGGCTGACCCAACTCTTAGTTCAACTGCAGAAATTCCTTCCTGTTATTGTAGCCCTTATCTTTCCTAGTTGAGAACTGGATTTAAAAAATGCTGAACATGTCTTCTTTTAGGAAATGATAGAGTAAAAATAAATTATTTACCATTATTTTGTTTAAAAGAATAAAACAGCACATTACCAGACATCCTCAGCATCTTCATCACATTCTGCACCAAACTGGCAAATATCACAGGTGGATGTCTCCTTTTGACTGGTTTCTCCTGAGCCTTCATGGACTATAAGACAGAAAAAAGGGAACAAAAAGAATTCAGATAAGTGTGCATAATATCAACTCCAAGACTATTTTATATGAAAGCTGCTACTTTTCCAATAGACATTTTTGCAATTGGAGCTCCATTAAGATTGTCATATTTGACTTTCTTCTTCCCCAAATTTGAAGAAAACAATGACATGCTAGTTACTGAAATGTAGTGAATAATTCTTTTTACCAGAAAAATAAACAATAGAGTTTACTGGATTTATCAAAATTGGTTGGTTAATAAACCATATGAAAGAATTAATTAAAAATAATTTAAATTGCATGGTATCACCAACTCAATGGACATGATTTTTGAGTAAGCCCCAGGAGATGGTGAAGGACAGGGAAGCCTGGCGTGCTGTAGTACATGGGGTCACAAAGAGTTGGACATGACTGAGTGACTGAACAACAACAAAATTGTTACTGGCCTAGAGGAAAAATCTAGTGTCTATAAGAAACACTTAAAATTTTCTCAGTCCTAAATTATAGACTTTTTCATTTAAAGGCTTTAATATATAACTTAAAAAATTTAGGTGGGCAGCTTTGACTTTTTAGATATGTCTTTTCTCCCCCTCAAGATGTAAAAAGTACTTAGGAAAAATATATTAATTATAAATTTTAGAAAACACATTTTAATTGTTTTTTATACTACTTTCTTGAATCTTACATAAATGTTGCACAGAGCCCATCATTGTGATTTCTTCTATAAGGGCTATGAACATATATTTTATTTAAAAATATATACTTGTCACTGATGATAGTTATTCATGTTGGCTTAGACCATAAATTACAAGTGTAAAAATATGCTGTATACAATCTAATTATAAAATTAAGCTTTCAAAATTCGGGAAAAATAGTGTAAATCAATTTTAAAAATTTAGTATTTGAGTTCAAGAAATAAAAATCTGACATACAGATGGCTAACAAACACATGAAAAGATGTTCAACATCACTCATCATCAGAGAAATGCAAATCAAAACCACAATGAGGTACCATTTCACGCCAGTCAGAATGGCTGCTATCCAAAAGTCTACAAGCAATAAATGCTGGAGAGGGTGTGGAGAAAAGGGAACCCTCTTATACTATTGGTAGGAATGCAAACTAGTACAGCCACTACGGAGAACAGTGTGGAGATTCCTTAAAAAATTGCAAATAGAACTGCGTTATGACCCAGCAATCCCACTGCTGGGCATACACACCAACGAAACCAGAATTGAAAGAGACACGTGTACCCCAATGTTCATCGCAGCACTGTTTATAATAGCCAGGACATAGGAGCAACCTAGATGTCCATCAGCAGATGAATGGATAAGAAAGCGGTGGTACATATACACAATGGAGTATTACTCAGCCATTAAAAGTATACATTTGAATCAGTTCTAATGAGGTGGATGAAACTGGAACCTATTATACAGAGTGAAGTAAGTCAGAAAGAAAAACACCAATATAGTATACTAACGCATATATATGGAATTTAGAAAGACTGTAACAATAACCCTGTATGCGAGACAGCAAAAGAGACACAGATGTATAGAACGGACTTTTGGACTCTGAGGGAGAGGGAGAGGGTGGGATGATTTGGGAGAATGGCATTGAAACATGTATAATATCATATATGAAACGAATCACCAGTCCAGGTTCGATGCATGATACTGGATGCTTGGGGCTGGTGCACTGGGACGACCAGAGGGATGGTACGGGGAGGGAGGAGGGAGGAGGGTTCAGGATGGGGAACACATGTATACCTGCAGTGGATTCATGTTGATGTATGGCAAAACCAATACAATATTGCAAAGTAGTTAACCTCTAATTAAAATAAAAAAGTTTATATTTTAAAAAATCTGAGCAATACTTTTAGATGAAGATTACTATTTATGAATTAAAAAATATGTAGTTGACAGCAAAAATAGCTTTACTTGTAGATAAAAAACTGCAACAACCTAACAACTGCATAGATAATATTATTCCATGGACAGATTATATACTTAAAAACATGTTGAAATCCAGAGATCCTTAAAAAGTGTATTTTTGCAAAAGGTTATGCGTTTTCAATAGAAAAAGAACATAATTAAGTATGGCATTGGCTTCTAGCATTATGAACCCTAGTAAGGTAACATTTTTAACAAAGATATCATTTATTAAAGTGCACCCTGAACCTAACATATTCAACTTTACTTTTTTACATATTCAACTTTATTTAATATGATATTTTCATAATTTATTCTTTGTTTATTAACATGAGAGTTATTGATAGTTACAAAAGCAAAGCTCTTTATTCCTTATTTTCCAATTTACTGCTCAGCAAATAAGTGATTTGATTTACCAGAATAACAACAACAACAACAAAACAAAACCATCATTTAGAGAGCTGTGTTTTATAGTTTTTCCAGGAAAGATAGATTTATTTTTTCCAAAGCAACATTTTTCCCCCATACTTGATTTGCACTGCACATTAAAAAAGTTATGAATTAAACAGATCAACTTCAATTGCAAAAGTACTGATGGTATAGTTTTTAAATTGAAGTCTAAAAAAGTAGTGTTCCTCCCCAGAAAGAAAGAGGAATTCTAGACTCTGCTAAAATAGACAGCACTTATTATCCACTCTATTACATTAATAGAGGCGAGACCATTAGAGTGGACTATGGGGATAAGAAGGAAGCTGGGGCCTCACCTCAGGGGAGCCTGAACAGCTGAGGCCCATCTCTTTATTACTTATTATTAATGCAACACAGAAACTGCTAATGGGAGAGAGCCTTTAGTGTTAGCAAGATTAGCAGCTTCTAGACTAAAACTTCCTATCACTCAGGAAACATAACTAACACAATGGGAAGGTCCTTAATGAACAGTTACAGCCACTTATGGGCAGCCCCATCTTCTTTCACAGCAGGGATCCTTGGTTAGGGATCTACTGGAAGTAATCCAGGCAATGAATTGTGCTAACTCAGCGGAACTAATAATAATATTTCTACTGGAAGTCACATTACATTTCTATAAAAGGGCAGTTACTGGTAGACTTAAGATGTTTGGAAATTCTCCCACATAGAGAAGTAAGCCCAGAAGTAGCAGTAGCAAAATCTCTCTCAACCAATATTCTGGGAATAAAATGTGAAGCAATCACAATGAAAAATAAAGTAAAATATTTCCATACTTTCTGAAGTCCAGATTTGTACCTTTGTAATAAACAAATCAGCATCCAGCATTCATTTAACACTATAGACCAATGATTCTTAAATAGGGTTGGGCTCAGAACCTCTGTAGATTTGGTTTGTTAATTTACATATTGTTTTTTAGATAAATGCCTTGAGATAACCTCAGAGGTACTGAATTTGTAGGCCTGGGGCTTGGAAATACACACACATACACACACACACACACACACACACACACACACACACACACACTTAACAACTTGCTCCTAAGCATCTCTGCCTAAACAATACTGAGAAGACTTCCTCTGTCTCAAGCGTCCTCCTCTTGCAGTGAATGTCTGGCTCAGGACTTCTGCCACTTTAAACTGCACAGGAAGCATCTGGAAGTTTTGTTAAAATAAATATTCTGATTCAGTAAATGTGAGGTGTATCCTGAGGTTCTAAATTTCTTACAGGCTCCCAGAAACTGCTGCTGCTGGTCCACAGACCACATTTTGAGTAGCAAGGATAGCACTGTATTTTTCCAACCACAATTCACAATGTATTAGTGGGTAGGGAAAAACAGTTAGTGAGGCACTATCAGCATTTTTGCAAACATTTTTGTAAACATGAAGCAGAAGGTACTGGGACAGAAAACACAGACCGCATCTTATTTAGCAAGTATAGTATTTATTTTATAACACTATTTTCATTATACATATGATATCCAACCAGAGCTGCAAGGTAAATTTTGTTTCTTTTTAAAGGTCACAGTCACAAAAGCTTGATAACTATAGAATTAGCACATGCTAGATCCTTGCATATCATGTGTTGAACTGTACTGTTCCTTTTTCCTGTTCTTTTCAAAGTATAAAAAACAAGAAGAATTGGTGCTTCAGTTCAGTTCAGTTCAGTCACTCAGTCGTGTCCAACTCTTTGCGACCCCATGAATTGCAGCATGCCAGGCCTCCCTGTCCATCACCATCTCCCGGAGTTCACTCAGACTCACGTCCATTGAGTTAGTGATGCCATCCAGCCATCTCATCCTCGGTCGTCCCTTTCTTCTCCTGTCCCCAATCCCTCCCAGCATCAAAGTCTTTTCCAATGAGTCAACTCTTCGCGTGAGGTGGCCAAAGTACTGGAGTTTCAGCTTTAGCATCATTCCTTCCAAAGAAATCCCAGGGTTGATTTCCTTCAGAATGGACTGGTTGGATCTCCTTGCAGGCCAAGGAACTCTCAAGAGTCTTCTCCAACACCACAGTTCAAAAGCATCATTTCTTTGGCGCTCAGCCTTCTTCACAGTCCAATTCTCACATCCATACATGACCACTGGAAAAACCATAGCCTTGACTAGACAGACCTTAGTCGGCAAAGTAATATCTCTGCTTTTCTATATGCTATCTAGGCTGGTCATAACTTTTCTTCCAAAGAGTAAACGTCTTTTAATTTCATGGCTGCAGTCACCATCTGCAGTGATTTTGGAGCCCCCCAAAATAAAGTCTGACACTATTTCCACTGTTTCTCCATCTATTTCCCATGAAGTAATGGGACCAGATGCCATGATCTTCGTTTTCTGAATGTTGAGCTTTAAGCCGACTTTTCAACTCTCCACTTTCACTTTCATCAAGAGGCTTTTTAGTTCCTCTTCACTTTCTGCCACAAGGGTGGTGTCATCTGCATATCTGAGGTTACTGATATTTCTCCCAGCAATCTTGATTCCAGCTTGTGTTTCTTCCAGTCCAGCGTTTCTCATGATGTACTCTGTATGTAAGTTAAATAAGCAGGGTGACAATATACAGTGTTGACGTACTCCTTTTCCTATTTGGAACCAGTCTGTTGTTCCATGTCCAGTTCTAACTGTTGCTTCCTGGCCTGCATACAGCTTTCTCAAGAGGCAGGTTAGGTGGTCTGGTATTCCCATCTCTTTCAGAATTTTCCACAGTTGATTGTGATCCACACAGTCAAAAGCTTTGGCATAGTCAATAAAGCAGAAATAGATGCTTTTCTGGAACTCTCTTGCTTTTTCCATGATCCAGTGGATGTTGGCAATTTGATCTCTGGTTCCTCTGCCTTTTCTAAAACCAGCTTGAACATCAGGAAGTTCACGGTTCACATACTGCTGAAGCCTGGCTTGGAGAATTTTGAGCATTACTTTACTAGCATGTGAGATGAGTGCAATTGTGCGGTAGTTTCAGCATTCTTTGGCATTGCCTTTCTTTGGGACTGGAATGAATACTGACCTTTTCCAGTCCTGTGGCCACCGCTGAGTTTTCCAAATTTGCTGGCATATTGAGTGCAGCACTTTGACAGCATCATCTTTCAGGATTTGAAATAGCTCAACTGGAATTCCATCACCTCCACTAGCTTTGTTCGTAGTGATGCTTTCTAAGGCCCACTTGACTTCACATTCCAAGATGTCTGGTTCTAGATGAGTGATCACACCATCGTGATTATCTGGGTTGTGAAGATCCTTTTTGTACATTTCTTCTGTGTATTCTTGCCATCTCTTCTTAATATCTTCTGCTTCTGTTAGGTCCATACCATTTCTGTCCTTTATCAAGCCCATCTTTGCATGATACATTCCCTGATAGCTCTAATTTTCTTGAAGAGATCTCTGGTCTTTCTCATTCTGTTGTTCTCCTCTATTTCTTTGCATTGATGGCTGAAGAAGGCTTTCTTATCTCTTCTTGCTATTCTTTGGAACTCTGCATTCAGATGCTTATTTGCACTCATTTGCTGATTATGCTGGAATGAGATTCATGTATACTAAAGTATTATTTTAACCATACATCTGTATGTTAAACCTTTTCAGTTTTAGAGTAAAAGAATTATTTCCCTTTATTCTATAAAACACTGGAGGAGGGCATGGCAACCCACTCCAGTATTCTTGCCTAGAGAATCCCATGGAGAGAGGAGACTGGCAGGCTGTGGTCCATGGGGTCACAAAGAGTCAGACACAACTGAAGTGAATAAACACAGCACACATTCTACAAAAGGTTAGGTTTCAGCACATGATTGAGGGAAATTTGAGGAGTAAGGGAGGTGGAGCTCCTGAAAGCATATTTTATATAATTGTGTGGTTTAGTTGCTAAATTGTGTCCAACTCTTTGCGACCCATGGACTGTAGCCCACCAGGCTCCTCTGTCTGGGATTTTCCAGGCAGGAATACTGGAGTGGGTTGCCATTTCCTCCTCCAGGAGATCTTCCTGACCCAGGGATAGAACCCTGGTCTCTTGTTCCTGATTGCTGCAGGCAAACTCCTGCATTGCAGGTGGATTCTTTGCCAACTGAACCATCAGGGAAGGCCATTTTATGGTTTTTAATATTTTATATATACTACCTTACCCTTGTGGCTCAGACAGTAAAGTGTCTGCCTACAATGCGGGAGACCTGGGTTGGATCCCTGCGTAGGGAAGATCCCCTGGAGAAGGAAATGGCAACCCATTCCAGTACTCTTGCCTGGAAAACCCCATGGATGGAGGAGCCTGGTAGGTTACAGTCCATGGGGTCGCAAAGAGTCGGACAAGACTGAGCGACTTCACTATGCTATGCTATAGTCGTAACTGATTTAATTAATTCCTGTAAGAGTATTCTGGATTGGAACATTATAAGAGATGATCAAATTACCTCTCTCCTCTATTCTCCCTGCCCTCATGGTTTCATCTGGAAATTCTTACCAAAATTCCTTTATCATGACCCTGTTCTGGCCCCACTCAGCTTCTCACAGTGGATGTACCCACCTATTAGTCCAGTTCTCTTACGAACTTACTATAATGCCTCTGTGCCTCTTATAATATTCCAAACTTATACTATTCCTTTTTTTTTTTGATTCTTTAAATCAGAATTTCAAGCTTTTAAAAATTTTATTTTTAATTGGAGGATAATTACAATATTATGTTGGTTTCTGCCATACATCAACTTGAATCAGCCATAGGTATACATATGTCTCCTCCTTCTTGAACTTCTCTCCCCATCCCACTCTCCTAAAAAATATGGAATTTTTCACAGGCACAGGGGTCATGCTAATCTCTTTATCATTCCAATTTTAGTATATGTGCTGCTGAAGTAAGTACACTATGTTATACTATTTCTGAAAACATGAAATATTAATGTTCAAACACAGTTATTCAATGTCATTTATTTGATTCAAAATTTCAATAAATTTTACATTCAGTGAAATGCTCATGTCTTTCAATCAATATTGAGGAACACATGCCAAGGACCAACTCAATCATTCCAGAAAGGCTGATTTTGCCGCCTTTTCAGCCATTTCTCTACCACTGTTCTGTCTTTCTGTATAAGCCAATCAGTAATCTGATCTGTCACCACAGATGGACTATTTTGGAATATCACATCAAAGGAATCATACACTATGTAATTACTGTGTTCAGCTTCTACCAGTTGACATCATAGTTTTAAGATGAATTCAGGTAGTTGCCCATATCAGTAGTTTATTTCTTTTTGTTACTTGGTATTCAGTTGAGTGAATATACCACAGTTCATTTTTCCATTTTCTTGTCCAAGGACATCTGCTTGTTTTCAGTTACTGGCTGGAAACAAAAACTATTTATGAATAAAGCTGTTATAAATATTCTTGTAAAAGACATTTTGTGTACATGAGTTACTTCTCTCAGATGAATACCTCACAGTGGGATTCTGATATTGAGATAGCCACACCAGCTTTCGTTTGCTTATTGTTTCTATCTTTTTTTTTTTTTTTTACTTTCAACCTGTTTCTTAGCTTATGCCTAAAGTGTGTTTCCTGTAAACAACATAAAGTAGAACCTCACTTTCTAAAAATTTTATTTATTGTTAATTTTGACTGTGCTGGGTATCCTTGCTGAGCATGGACGTTCTCTAGTTGTGGTGAGTGGATGTTCCTCTAATTGCAGTGCAGAGGTTTCTCATTGCAGTGGCTTCTCTTGTTGCAGAACACAGGCTCTATGGTGCTCACACTTCAGTAGTTGTGGCTCATGGGCCCTACAGTTCGGGCTCAACAGTTGTGGTGCATGGGCTTAGTTGCCCTACAGCAAGTGGAGTCTTCCTGGACCAGGAATCAAACCAATGTTCCCTGCTTTGGCAGGAGAATTCTCAACCACTGGACCACCAGAGAAATCCAGATCTCATTTTTTTTTAATCTAGTCTGAATATTTCTGCATTTAATCAGGGTATTTAGTCCATTTACTTACTGTAATTATTAATGTTTGGTTTTAAATCTCCTAACTTGGTGTTTGAGTCAACATTTTTTTGTTTTATTCTTGAGTTGCAGAAATTTTTAATATATTTTGAGTACAGATTTAGTCAGATACAATGTATTGGGACATATTTTCCCAGTCTATTTTCTTTAATTTTTTTTTCTTTGTAGATGTGCAGACATTTTATTTTGATGAAATTATTTTTTATTTTTATGATTTGTCTTTTCTGTGTTATTTCTAAAAAGTCTTCTATTCAAAACTCATATGATATTCTTCTGTGCTTTATTCTATTCTCTATGTGTATTAATTTTTAAATTTTACTTTATGTTTAAGTTTGTGATCTCCCTAAAATTGGATTTTGTGCACGATGTGAAGCAGAGATTAAGATTCTTTGTTCTTCCCATGTGGACGTGATTTTTCTCTCTTGATCTGTCAATGTGTTGAAATATATTGATTGATTTCCATAGGTTAAACCAACCTTACATTTGAGGCTAAGTGAAACTTGATCATGGTATATAACCTTTTTGCATATACTGCTGGATTTCTTTTGCTTGTACTGTGGTGAGCATTTTTGTGTCTGTGGTTCACAAGACATGCAGGTTGTAATTTTCTTTTCTTGTATTGTTCTTGTTTTAAGTATTAGGGTTAAAATGGCCTTATGATATAAGTCGGGAAGTATTCCCACTTCCTCTATTCTATGAAAGAGTTTGTGGAAGATTATTATTTCATTGTTTATACAAGAATTTTCAGGTTTCCCTCATGGCTCTGGAGAAGGAAATGGCAATTCCAGTGTTTTTGCCTGGAGAAGTCCATGGATGGAGGAACCTGGCAGGCTAGAGTCCATGGAGTCACAAAGAGTCAGCCACAACTGAGTGACTAACACATACACACACACAAACTCATAGCTCAGTTGGTAAAGAATCTGCCTGCAATACAGGAAACCCTGGTTCAATTCCTGGGTTGGGAAGATTCGCTGGAGAAGGGATAAGACCCACTCTAGCCTGTTTTATTGCTTCCTTCTCATTTTTATTATTTTCTTTACGCTATAAACTTAGAGTTTAATTTATTTTCTAGTTTCTTAAAATGGAAGAAGTGCTTGAGACCACTCTTATTTTCTAATACAGGTATTTACATCTGTACATTTTCTTCTAAAGACTTCTTTCGTGAAAAATATAAATTGTAATATTCTTTGAGATTTCTTCTTAGACCCATGGATTATTTAGTAGTGCATTTTTTAACCTCCAAATATTTGAGTTTTCAAAGGTATATTATTTTTATTTATCTTTAACTTAAATGTCCAAAATTCATTGAGAATCATTTAAAATATACAAAAGAGTTGTGTGGTCTTAAGGACACAGAGAAATGTAGAAAAGAGACACTCCAGGTTTTAAAATTACATGAAAAATAACAAGCATAATATAGGGTTTCATTAAATTCAAAGGATTTTAGAGTTAGGTAGGAAGAATTTTAGATCTTTTTACCCAACCCCCATCCCCTCAATGCAAAATTCAATCAAATGATCAACCTGGATGAGAGCTGAAACAAAAAGTAGAATTGTGTGAGCTACAAAAATAAATTGTTTTGAAGTGCTGAGAAGTCTGAAGTACTGAAAAGAGCTCAGCCTGATTGTCCAGGCTTTGAAATAAATCTCTCTGGAGTTTGACAAGTCTATGTCTGGTGTTCAAGATGTTATATATGTACTAAAAAAATCCATCCAGAGTGATCTATCCATCATGGTTAGAGAAAATATTCTGTTTAATTTTAATCCTTTGAAATTTATTTAAACTTGTTTTATGGCCCAGAATATGATCTGTCTTTTTGACTATCCCATGTGCATTTTAGGATTTGTAATCTCTTATGGGGAGCGATTTTCTATAAATATTAATTAGCATACGTCGATGGTCTAAATCATCCATAATTCTTTTGATTTTTTTGCTCAATTGTTCTATTACTGAGAAAGGCGTGCTAACATCTCTGCTGGTGACAGTAAAGTTGTTTCCATTTCTCTTTGGTTCTTTTGTTTCATCTTGCATTTGGGAGCTCTGATATTGGGTGTGTAAATGGCAATCCACTCCAGCACTCTTGCCTGGAAAATCCCATGGACAGAGGAGCCTGATAGGCTACAGTCTGTGGGGTCGCAAAGCGTCGGGCACGACTGAGTGACTTCACTTCACTTCACTTCAAACATTTAGGAGTCTAGTCTTCTTTAATGAGTGACTGTTTAGCATTATGAAATGCCCTCTTTTACTCTCCGGTCACTCTATTCATCTTGAAGTCTACTTTGTTCTGATATTCAGAGAAACATACCAGCTTTCTTTCACTTATTGTTTTGTTTTTTTTTTTCTTTAGTTTTAATATGTTAATTCATTTATGTTTAAAGTGTGTTCCCTGTAAGCAACATACAGTTGGATCTTGCTTTTCTATATAGTCTGAATACGTCTGCATTTACTCAGGGTATTTAGTCCCTTTACTTTACTGTAATTACTGAAATGTTTGGTTTTAAGTCTACCAATGTGATGTTTGATTCATATTTAGCCAATCTTTTTATATTCCTCTGTTCCCTTTTCTGTCTTTTTTTTTTTTTCTGGTGAAGCAAATATTTTATGGTATTTATTTCATCTTACCTCTTCTAATAATTAGTTTGTTATATTTTTTGGTTATTGTATTGGTGTCTGCTTTAATGTTTGCAATACACAACTTTAAATTGCAATCTATTACTTCATGAACATTTTTCAACTTTATAATTATACGTTTATCACAGTTTATCTTTTGCATTCTTATTACCATATATCATACTTCTACCTATACTACAGCAACTCATGTTCCTTTTAAAAATTAGTTTTACTTTAAACATCCATCTTACTCTAATTTCATAGGCAAAAAGCCAGAAATGTCAGTGCTAATGGAGACTCCTGCCTGTCATCGTTAAATGATTATTTGACTTCTGATTCACATCTCTACTTTTGGAGACTTATCTATAGTCTTACATTCCCCATGGAAGACATTATAGGCATATGGCACTTATTGTAGATTGAATTGTTTTGCCTATAAAAGGACTGTACATTCCTCTACATGGCCATATGATTTGAAGTTCCATGACATCACTCATAGGTTTATGACTTGCTTTTGTTGTTGAAGTGTCAGTAGAAGTGAGAATCTGTATGAAAGCCAACATGTGAATTTCTACTTTGTTGCTTGTCCCCTTTGCATAAAAAAGGCATATTCCAGAATAGGAGCAGTTTCTTCAACCAGTCCCTAAATGAGAAGATAAATAGAGCAAGACCAGGATTGACCATAGCCATGGGAGCAAGAATTATGCCACTCACTGATGTTATAAGCCTGAGGTTGTGAGGTCACTTGTAACCATAGCTTTACCTAGTGAAAGATGGCTAATATGACCTGAATTAATGTTATCAATAAATTCTAAGGCAACATTTTTCATATCATTTTCCACACCTCAAATTTTGGGAGCATTACTGTACAATTTACATCTGCTTTTCAGTTCAGTTAAGTTGCTCAATCGTGTCCGACACTTTGTGACCCCATGAATTGCAGCATGCCAGGCCTCCCTGTCCATCACCAACTCCCGGAGTTCACTCAAACTCACGTCCATCGAGTCGGTGATGCCATCCAGCCATCTCATCCTCTGTCGTCCCCTTCTCCTCCTGCCCCCAATCCCTCCCAGCATCAGGGTCTTTTCCAGTGAGTCAACTCTTTGCATGAGGTGGCCAAAGTATTGGAGTTTCAGCTTCAGCATCAGTTCTTCCAGTGAACACCCAGGACTGGTCTCCTTTAGGATGGACTGGTTGGATCTCCTTGAAGTCCAAGGGACTTGCAAGAGTCTTCTCCAGCTCCACAGTTCAAAAGCATCAATTCTTCGGCTCTCAGATTTCTTCACAGTTCAACTCTCACATCCATATATGACCACTGGGAAAATCATAGCCTTGACTAGATGGAACTTTGTTGGCAAAGTAATATCTCTTTTATCCCAGTCTATGCACTCTTCCCACTTTCTTCTCCATTTGACTCTAGTACATCACTTTGACAGATATATAATTTGTCCCACTTAAATTAGCCATAGTATACACATTAAACCTAATAAACACAGTAAAGGAAGCCATAAACAAAACAAAAAGACAATCTACAGAATGATAGAAATTGTTTGCAGGAAATTAGTATCCAAAATATACAAAAACTTACACAGTTCAATAACAACAAGAACCACGCAACCCAATCAGAAAGTCAGCAGAAGACCTAAATAGAAATTTCTCCAAAGATGACAAACAGATGGCCAATAGGCACATGTAAAGATGCTCAATATCACTAATTATTAGAGAAATGCAAATCAAAACTACAATGAGTTTTCTTTACCTTTACACTGGTCAGAATGGCCATCATCAAAAAATCTACAAGTAACAGATGCTGGAGAGGGTATGGAGAAAACAGAAATAGACCCAGAGACATAGAAAACAAACTCATGATTACCAAAGAGGTAAGGCAGGAGGGATAAATTCGAAATCTGGGACTAAGAGATATAAAAACTACTACATATAAAATAGATAAACAACAAGGACCTATTGTGTAGCACAGGGAACTATATTCAATATCTTGCAATAATCCATGATCAGAAATAATCAGAAAAACAGTGTATATATATACATATAACTGAATCACTTTTTGTACACCTGAAAATTGTAAATCAACTGTACTTCAGCTAAACAAAAACAAAAACCCACAAAAAACATAGTATAAATATGCATAAATAGAAACCTCCATGTGCATCAAGTCTGAAATAAAGTAAGGGGTCCCTGAAACAATCATAAAGCATCAATAGAAAGAGTGAGATTTCTAAGCTTAAATATGATTATAGATACTGATTCTATACCCATTTAAATTATTAAAAAGTTAAAAAAAGTATACACATTTTATGTAGATCTTAATCTGAAGTTTTCAAAATTTAGAATGCATTTTTTTCTTTGCATTTTAGAGTCAATATTAATCTAGTAGTCAGTGCTTTTTGTTTTTCTTTTTTAAATAGATGACAAAGTTATCATGCCTTGGTAGGCATGTAGTTTTTTCCACATTATTTACATAGATAAAGGATTTGTCAGTGATACCATTCAATGTTATCTGTTGTAACTAAAATTACTTTATCAAACTGTAAACAGTGATTTTTCTTTCTGAATTACTTGCATAAATTTCTATCTCATTATCACCAAAAAGCTGAACTTGTGAGTTTATCCTCCAATGAAGGAAAAATTGCTCTTAAAGAATAGAAACAAATCAAAACCCTCCATTCCATTTTTTAATTTGTACAGTTTTGTCTGTTTTGCTTTTTGCATGGCAGTTTTACCTCTCACTTGCCTCTCCCACATGTAAGTTGAATTTAAATGATGGAAGCTGCTGACAGTTTCTAGAGGCTCAGACAATTCTAAGCTGTTGTTTATGAGCCATAGTCATGTTCTTTTTTACATTTTCCAATATTTCCCTAGAAACCTAAATGTCTATAAAGAAAAAAAAAGAAATACTTTCTTTTTATTCATATTGTAATGTGTTGATAGTGTCATATGAATAATAAGTGCACAGTTATCATATTATTGAAATACTGAAACAAGAGGAGTAACATTTTGGTCTCCTATTTACAAAACTAGCACAGATTAATTCTGTGTGGGTATCAGGGCCATAACGCAGTAAGATGTATTCAGATTTGTGGAAGGAAATTCATTATCTTTGCTTCTTTTTAATTAAAAGAAGTACAAATCCACTGATAATTTTTAATAAGTGATTTAAATGCCAAAAAACTAAAGGAAGGTTGAAATTACACTTACACAAAATGGTTTAAAAGAACCAAGTTCATGACTGAGCAAATGTAATTTTATATTAACCACTCAAAAGAAGAGATCATTACAGAAAATCTAATTTTTCATAATTAAGCTAGTTTGCTAGAGCTTGACAAGGATTCTTTAGAAATCACATATAATTTATCTTCTCCACAACTGAAAATAATTTAAGACATTAATACAACGTTACTATGTTGAGGCATAATTCTATTGTCATCATTTAAATCTGACTGATTTCACTTAGCCCTGAATTAGAACTAAAGATACTCAGTTGATTAGAAAATAAAGAAAGAGAATGAAGTAAAGAAAGGAGAATGAGAGAAGGAAGGATGGAAAGAAGGAAACAAGAAATGAAGAAAGGTTATTAAGCTTGTTATCAGGCATGGCAGAATTCATCAGAGCAAGTCACCATGCCAGGCTTCATGAAATTCTTACTGCATCAATCATATGATAATTACACCCAAAGATGCTTTTATTATACTCAGTATAATTAATTTGTATCATTTTATGCAAATTAATACAAATAATTAAAATTTTCCTTATTAAATGCCTCAAAGGTGTGAAATTTATATTTTATTGGTAAGTGATGAACATTGACTTGGGCTGAATGAGCTACTGTAAAGCATAGTGAGTACCAAATTCCAACTAGAGGACATTAGGTAAGACTAAGGAGAAGGCAATGGCAACCCACTCCAGTACTCTTGCCTGGAAAATCCCATGGGCGGAGGAGCCTGGTAGGCTGCAGTCCATGGGGTCATTAAGAGTCGGGCACGACTGAGTGACTTCACTTTCACTTTTCACTTTCATGCATTGGAGAGGGAAATGGCAACCCACTCCAGTGTTCTTGACTGGAGAATCCCAAGGATGGGGGAGCCTGATGGGCTGCCGTCTATGGGGTTGCACAGAGTAGGACACGACTGAAGCGACTTAGCACCAGCAGCAGCAGCAGGCAAGACTAAGAGTTAGTAAGTGGAAACAGTAAACGTACTTGGCACTTTTTTGCACAGATTTGCTGATGAGGAAAACAGAGAATGAGGCATTAGTTAGAAAAGGCCTTGGGGCCAAGAAAGGGATTTTTTTAATGAAAGGAGGAAGTTGAAGCATCATTGTCAGACTGAGAACAATGATGGAACAGAAAGGAACAAATTTATGGAGAGGAGAAAGGGCCTAAGCACGAAGCAATGTCCTTAAGAAGGGATGGGTTTACACATGGGTGTAATGTTTGGTCTTAGAAATACAAATACATCTTCTGGCTCATGGAAGTTATCTACAGATATAGGCAGGAGGTGACATGAAAAGAGGAGGATGAAATAGATCTCTTCTGATTGCATTTATTGCCTGTATTGCATTTGTACTCAAAAGAAAGGTCATCAGTTGAGAGGACGTGATAGGAAGAGACAAAATGTGAAATATAGGGGAGTAAATGTGAATGACATTACTTTGCCAACAAAGGTCCATCTAGTCAAGGCTATGGTTTTTCCAGTAGTCACATATGGATGTGAGAGTTGGACTGTGAAGAAAGCTGAGCACCAAAGAATTGATGCTTTTGAACTGTGGTATTGGAGAAGACTCTTGAGAGTCCCTTGGACTGCAAGGAGATATAATCAGTCCATTCTAAAGGAGATCAGTCCTGGGTGTTCTTTGGAAGGAATGATGCTAAAGCTGAAACTCTAGTACTTTGGCCACCTCATGCGAAGAGTTGACTCACTGGAAAAGACCCTGATGCTGGGAGGGAATGGGGGCAGGAGAAGGGGAAGGCAGAGGATGAGATGATTGGATGGCATCACCGACTCGAAGAATGTGAGTCTGAGTGAACTCCGGGAGTTGGTGATGGACAGGGGGCCCTGATGTGGTGATGGACAGGGGGCCCTGACGTGCTGCAATTCATGGGGTTGCAAAGAGCCGGACACGACTGAGTGACTGAACTGAACTGAACTGAATGTGAACGAAGAAAGACCAAGTCTTTGTAAATTTTTTTTTAACACTCATTTGTGTTTAACTCTTCTAAATAGTAAATCTCTGATGAACAAAGATATAGCTTTATTAACTTACACTTCTCTATGTCGTTAGTACATGACTTTTGGTATTGATAACTTAAAGACATTTTGTGACATAGAAAGTTTCATTTGAATCATCAGATAAAGACTAAATTGTCAATACAGTCAACTTTAATTTGCTTAATATTTGTTTTAGTAGAGGGACTCTACAATCTAGTAACAACCTATCTGTCATGCTTCTTTCCTATTTTCCCATTCTATCACCATAGTACTAGTTCAGATCCTCATCATTCTTGCCTAAACTTCTAACTACCTGATCTCTGAACTTGCAAACTTGCCTCTCTTAAATATATTTCCCATGTATTGTATTAAAATGAAAATCTTACATGCCATTTAAAGTTGAAAATGAATGAAGTAATCTAAAGGCAGTTATGTGATAGACAAAATTTAGGCCTAATGCTATGAGAGCTGGATTTTGTTTACCCAAGTTCCTTCTTGGTCCCCAGATTTCTTGCTCATAAAATGAGATGCCTGCCCTGCTTAGCTCACAGGTGGTGGTGAGAAGGTGTGAAAATGCTTTGCACCCTCTAAATTGCTCTGCCACCCTAAGGTGTTAATACTAAAAAAAGTGTTGAAGTTAAGTCATTGTTTATCCCAAGTAAGAAGGTTCTTTGAAAGAAGTTCAAGCCTGGGCATCACAAAGATGAATTTTTGGCTCTTGTGAGTGGCCTTACAGTGATACTGTAAGGGAGTAGGGAAATATGAATCATAAAACAATATAACAAAATAGAGGAATAAAAATATTGAGAGACTTGTAGAAAAAGTTCTGTACCAAAACATCCTCATTTGGTTTCTCAAATGATAGGGTAAAAGGATTGAGGGGGGAGCAGGTAAGAAGTGGATGAGAAGTCTCAGAAAAATAGCCTCAGAAATTGCTCAAGGAGCTCTGGGCTCTGTTCATCTTGAAACAAAGAAAGCACTAAAATGATCATTTCTTTATTATTGTTGAAGATAGAATAAAATAAGAACTTTACATTTTACTTTTCAACCTGCCTGTTATGGGCATCGGCTTTCACTGTAAAGCCTGAAAAACATATTCATCTAAGTCTAATTTCTAAGTCTAAATGAGACTTAAGAATAAAATTTATAAAGATCAAGGCTTGTTTAAATATATAACTTATTGATATAAATAGGCCAATCAAATAAAAGAGCAGCAGTAATAATGAAGCCAATTTTAAGAGGTCAAGGCATTTCATAGAATTGGTACTTATAGCAATATTTTTTCTGAATTGTCTATAACATTTCCAGCCTATTTTTGCTATTAAAGGTCCAGTCCCTAGTTTTTAGACTCACAATAGCCAAAATAATGGGAAGAATGTCAGGGCTGGGATTCAGTGTTGGTGCTTAGTTTCAGTCTTGAGTTGGATATAGCCACACTCCCTTTTCCACCCCTGCTTGTTTTACATTGAGAGACCCCTGCTTTATCTCTCCAAGTGCCCTCTGCCTATTGGCTCTGGTTGGTGGAATACAGTGACTCTTGTGATTTCCTTTTCCAGTCTACAGCTGTCTCTCTAGCTCTGGTTTCAAATCTGTAACATATGGCTGGTTTCCTCTTGAGGACCTTTCTTGTGATGCTCCATCTCAGAATCAGCCCCACTAGTAGTCACGCCAGGAAGGCCCTACTACACTCAGTTGCACTGAAAAAGCACTTTCACCTACCAAAGAAAGCAATGAAAAATGTATAGTCAAAAGTAAGAATAAAAAGGTCAAAATGATCCAACCTGAAGTGTAAAAGAAGACATGAACATCTTCCACAAAATGGAAAAAAGGAAAAGACAAAACCAAACCCAACCCACAAAATGGCCTAAGAAAGCTGAAGTGCTGGAATAGGTTAGAAATTGACTTCAATCTAATCAATATGACTTCTTACAGAACCATGAACTCAATCTAAAACTGTAAAGTGGGAAGAATGAATAATTATGAAAAAGATATCTAGATTTTTAAAAATTGTATGAGATTTTAGAGAAATGTTTATCACCATTAGATTGCCAAGGATATCCAGAAATAAATGGAAGGACATAAATTTTTAAAAATTAATAATGCTTTATTTGGAATCTCATAATGAGACCAATTTTTTAAACTCTGAGTTTTTAAACTCAAATCACTTTTATTTACAGTTTCATCAAGATTCATGGACCTTTCATTTTTTAACATCTTACACCTGAATTGTAAGATCCATGGACCTTTCATGTTTAAACACCTTACACCTGAACTGTAAGATAATTGGAAATATATTAATTTCCTTGTTCTTGGAAATTTGAGGAAAAGTTTCTTCAAGTTTTTGGGAAACTTATTGGTCAGGCTAAAACATAAAAAATAAGGTTTAACAGAGACTACAGCCTATTCTTCTTAATGTTTATTTTAAAAATTATACTGTTGAAGGACATACATGCTAAAATTCTCAAGCATAAAAGTATGAGTCAATTTTGTGAATAAGTAAAAACATATTGATGAATGTAATAAATCCAAGAAAGAAACATTTTAAAAGATCAAAACATTTGTATTATTTATAACATTGTGGGTTTAATTTATGGAATTAATAACAAAATCAAAATCATACTTTTGTAAAGCATTGCTGTTGTTCATTTAATTGAGTCAATGAAGTATATCAAATGACTATGAAATATTGGTCAAAAAGCAAACTTGAATGACACTTTAAAAACCCAAGTCTTATTTAGTTCAAAGTTTCCCTATACCTTCAGGATAAAAATCCACAGTCTTTATCATTGTTTTCACAGTCTTTCATGATTTGACCCCATCCTATCTGTCCACCTTCATCTCTAGCACCCCTGGCATGCTCCTTATGTTGATAGCTACTTTTCATTTTTCTGAACATTACATGTGCTGTTACCACTGTCTAGAATGGCATGTCTATGGCTAATTCTGATTCCAATTTGAAGATTCTGCTGTAGCATCACACCATTTAGGAAGGTGTCCTTATCTTTCACCCTCTTCCTTCATTCTTGGACTGTGTTGGGCCCTTGGTCCATGTCCCACACGTTTTCAGAAGTCTCGTATCATAGAGGTTGTATATAGAGGTTTCCTGATTCTTCCACTGTCCTGAGAATTCTTCAGTGTCAACTCATGTGTCTCATTTACTTGGATATTCATTCTTAGCCCAGTGCTTAAGAGATGACAGAAATTAATGGTCAGAGGGGGGAATTTCAGAATTCCAGATCTTTGTATTGTTGTAGTTCTAGGTAATAACAATGTGTGGCCACCTCTCCAGACAGCTAAACTGAAATTAGGAGACTGGGGAATCATGGGGTCAGTTTGGAGAAGAAATATCAGATACACCTTTGGTAACTATTAATGTTGGGCATTAAAATGCTCACGCACAGGGCAAGATTGCATTTCTTGGATGGCTTGTGGTTGAACAGGCTATGTAACTAGTTCTGGCTAATAAGTTGCTGAATGAAAGTGTCATGAGTCGATTCAGACTAGAGGATTTAACTGTTGGTTAGTGACCTTCCCTACTACTGAAGGGTACCTAAGTTGTGCAGGAAAGGGAGCCAAAAAAGGAGGCTATCACTTGAGGATAGTAAACAGTGGTCAGACGCAGCACACAATTTTGAGAAAGTACTGGCAAGATTTACTGATAAATTGGGTGCAGGTGGAAAATCAATGCTTAAAATAGCTGCTTCATGTGTCCATATCCCTGTATGACTGCAGTAGGCAGAGCCAGCTACCCCCAAATAGCATCTCGCACAGCCAACCAACAGTGAACATGGAGTAAGTATGAGAAATGAACCTGGATCCTTTGAAGTCACTAAGTTTGGGGGATATTTGTTACTACTATAACCTTGCATAACCTACCATAACTGGAATATGTCAGGGAATGAGGTTAAGAGGCATGGATGCAATCTGTTTATTGCTGGAGCTCACTAGCAACTCCCAAGTACCCAACTACTGACGGCTACCCTGGAATAGAATATATGAAAATAAACCAGGTGTTGAATCATTGAGAAAAAATGGCAGTAATAGTGAGATCAGCAGCTTATACCAAAAGTATGGGGAAAAGATGGTATCAGCAAATAGCCTGATTTTGATTAAGAGGCAGTTTATTGAATGACAGCGCCAGGCTGCCCTGATGGTAGTCTGAAAATGACAATATGAAGCCAAAAATGTATGGTCTAATGTGGGAAAGTAGAGCTGCAATAGATACGGTTTGAAGGAGTGTTACTCTGTCACTAGGAAGACAAGAGAAAATTACTGAAATCTTTAAGAGAATTTAATCTTAGTCTTTCACTAGACACTAGAGTTAATATTGGTAATAACTATCAAAAACTGTAAGAATATACTAAGTTCTTGTATCCTTAAATAGACTTAATTTTACTTTCTCAGAGCATATCGGAACAATTTTCCAGTAATTATTGGTATTTTAAAATCTATGTTCACATGCATGCTTTTAATGCCTTAAAGCCCCTTGACATGAAGGTCAGATTGTAACTAATTCAGGGTATCCCTAAATGGAAGAACATATTTTTTCCTATCTCAAAACACATTCCACTTCCTGCCCCCCCATTTCATACCCACACAACATTCTGTACTGTCACTTTCAATTTTCCCCAGTGCCACTTAGATTTCTTCATGCATATTTGTATTTTTAGATCAGATAAAATGAATAGAAGGTTCTTTCCTTGAAAAACATGTAGTGTGATTCAAAGAAAAATGTTAATGAAAAGAAATACTTAAAGTTTTGCGAAATATTGATATGTAGCCACTAATTTTGTCTCTACAATCAATTGCTTTTTCTCTGTGTATCTCAAGCACCGTTCTTATGGAATTATATAGCTGTACAAGCACTAGAATCGACAGAATTTTTAAATGGAGGAGAAGGGGGTGGGGAAACAAGGCACTAAACACCATTTCTTTCAAAATACTCCTAAATTCGGAGGTAGTACGTAAGGACAAATCCTGTCTTTACTGCATCGTATCCATTTTTGAGAAAAACACACCTCCATACAGAACTACTTTCCATCAGCACAAATACAGGTATCAAAATGAAGAGGACTTTTGCTGGGTTGTTAAATTCCTTAGAAACAGGCTGTCTTTCATGACAACGGTCTCCTTCCTCTTCTGTTCCCACACAGCTTGACAAACAGGTCACAGAGAAAGGTTGTTAATTACATTCCTTTGCCTAAAAGGGATTTGGAAAAAATAAATGTACCTTAGCTTTACTCTCAAGAGGGTCAGATGGCTGAGGCAGTGATTTGTTTGTGTACAGATGGGCTAGTGCAAAGGAATGGAAAAAATACTCGGGTGAAGAATTTTCAAATGGGAGGATGCGTTTCAAAGACAGCTTCTATTATACGCCAACTACATCTGGTGGAGTCACAGGGCAAGGTGAATATACTATAAACAATGAAGTCTCCTGAGGGAAAAACTGCTGCATATTGAGAGAGAACTGTGGATGGGACAGCCAAGAGTGTCACTTGTATAGTATATGTTTTTGAAAGCAGGTTTCACATCAGTTTTAGTGTAACTGGGAAGGATTTCAACTTTTTTTTTTTTTTTTACAAATTACTTGGACTTAACTCCTACTAAAAAAACCCAAGACTCTTAATATATGATCAGTAGATACATTAAATTAGAAATAAAATTCAGTTCAACAACTTCAATAAAACTGAGAAGCCAGTTGCATTCTCAGTGCATAGAAAGGTACATTAAAAAACCTACTAGTTTGTTTAGTGTCTCTGTTAAATGATACAATATCCATATCTATAATTACTCCAGAGATCAAATTAAGTACATTCCTCATTTGTTCGTTTGTCTCTAAGGAAGATACAGGAAAACAAATGCTAATCAAAAGATTAATGGAGTTCTCGATGTATAATATATTTAGCCACTCCTTTGAACTTTGAAACACAAAATATAAAAATCATATGAAAATAAGGTGTTGGCTCACATATTTTTGATAAATTTCATGCAGTTTCAAGGTCCTTGTCAATATGGATTTGATTTAAGGCTGTGCATCTTTTCTGGATATTCCCATAACTATCCAGATAGAAACATCATACATAAAAAGGTTCTTTATTCCAGAACAGATAAAACTCCCAGTGCTAAAAGAAGATTTAGGTATCTCTGAAGGTTTCTTATCACCCAGCGACATAACTCCCTGATGGTTCAGTGCCTGAAAGGGTCGTCTGAGATCACTCATCAAATAAATCAAATAGTTGGCTGGTGAAAAGAGGGGGAGCCTATAGTAATCTCATGTCTTTGCTTTCAGACATCAAATCTTTTTTTCTAATAAGCCAGTAGAGAAGTTAATGTCACTTGGTGTGGCATATGCAAACCTGAGTCTCAACTTGTTTTTAGTTTCTACTACTAGTTCTGAGAATGTTTAACTTGCCCAAGAAGAGATTATATTTAATTTTAACATGTTAAATCACAAATCCCAAAACCCTGAAATGCTGAAGAAAAGGTGGTTGCAAGAAATCTGGAAGTGTACTGAGTTTTATCTCTAAATTTCTTTGAGGAATTTTATTGCAACATAGAAATCCACTTAGGTGGGGTGATCTTTAAATATTCATCGATATGATGATGAAACTAGATTTATTTTATATGCTTTGGTTAATATTTTATTAAAAACTCTATTTTACACTTTGTAAAAAAATGTCTTTTAAAAATTAGATATCAAATGCTTTAGAACTGTGTGGTCCAATATAGCAGTCAGTAGCTACTTTCAGTTATGTAAATTTACCTTGCTGCTGCTGCTGCTGCTAAGTCGCTTCAGTCGTGTCCGACTCTGCGCGACCCCATAGACGGCAGCCTACCAGGCTCCCCCAGATCCAGTTTCTCAGTTGCACTAGCGACAGTTCAAGAAATTCAAAGAATCACATGGCGAGTGATTACTGTATGGAATACAGAACATTTTCCTCAGGATGGAACGTTCTATTGGATAGCAGTGCTCTAGACAGCTGTAATTCAAGTACGGCATACGATAGTATTCATGAATCCATCTTCCCAATTCAGTACTTTTGTTTTCAGTTCAGTTCAGTTCAGTTGCTCAGTCATGTCTGACTCTTTGCGACCCCATGGACTGCAGCACGCCAGGCTTCCCTGTCCATCACCAACTCCCTGAGCTTGCTCAAACTTATATCCATTGAATCAGTGATGCCATCCAACCATCTCATTCTCTGTCATCCCCTTCTCTTAATGCCTTCAATCTTTCCCAGCTTCACAGTCTTTTCCAATGAGTCGGCTCTTCTCATCAGGAGGCCAAAATATTGGAGCTTCAGCATCAGTCCTTCCAATGAGTATTCAGGAATGATTTCCTTTAGAATTGACAGGTTTTATCTCCTTGCTGTCCAAGAGACTCTCAAGAGTCTACTTTTGTTTTAGAGTCTTCCAGCTTACAAAACTAAGATATGGCATGACTCCCATTTTCATCTTCCAATGAAAATGGAGAGACTGTCTTACCATGATCCCTGCATGTATGATTTGATGATGTGTGTCACTTCTGTAGATAATGTCCCTTGATTATAAATAAATGGAACAGAAATTTTTAATTAATAAAACTTTGAATCCTTACTCTATCTCAAGTGCTCAAAACATAGCTATCTTCTAATTTATTCTCTAAACATTTTGATAATGAGAACCAGTGTTACTGTGTTTGAAGCTCAACAGATTTGATGAACAAAAGAAGGCACAATAGAGTAAATGTGCTTTTAATGAACATTTTCTGTTCCTCTGTCCAAAACTTTGGCTACCAGTTGTATTTATAGTTTGGATTAGCATGCCTACCTCATATATTGAGATTAGTTATGGTGCCTAGAAAACAACAGCAATATATACATACCACTTAGCATATATCATTGCAAAAATGTTAACATAGGAGTCTTGAGCAGTATATTATTGGTAATGGAACAGACTTGGTTTTTGATGGCTAAAAATTTCTTACTGAAGAATTATCTTCCCAAATGACAGCAGCAGGCCTCTCATTACTAGCAGTTTGAGGAGAGAGATTAAAGCAAACTGAAGGCATAGTGAGACTTAATTCCCTGTTCACATCTAGAAGCAGTGATAAGCTGGGCATCTGCCATTACCCTGATATTTTGGAGATAAATGGGTATCTGAATAAATAGAAGCCTTTAGTTTCTGCAGCTGTCACTAACATATTTCACCCTAATTGCAAAATATTTATTTTAAACTCTAAAATACACATTGAGGAAGCTAACCTCAGCTGGTGAAAAGGAGATTTCAACTGCTAACTTTTCCATAGTAAATCAAATAGTCTGGGAGATATTAAGGGTGCCATTTTATTCTTCATACATTTGACTTTGTATTCTGCACATGAGGAAGGAAGGAAAGATGGGAGGAACTACCTCTAAGGTTTCTCTGTGGCTATGAATGTTTTGGTTCACTAGCTGTTTTATTTTGCTCTATGCCCTAGTACCCATGTATTAATTGGCACATGGCAAGGCATTTAAGAAATATCTGTTGAATCAGAAAAAGAATAAATCTTAGCAGAGACATGAAAAGGGTAATTTTTAAAGTTACTATTTATGTGTAAATTATAACATTTCTTTATTAAAATATTGTTTTGCTGTTTTAGTCACTAAGTCACGTCTGACTCTTTTTGCAACCCAATGCACTGTAGCTCACCAGGCTCCTCTGTCCAGGGGATTTCCCAGGCAAGAATGTTGGAGTGGCTTGCCATTTCCTTCTCCAGGGGACCTTCCCAAACCAAGAATCAAACCTGTGCTTCCTGTATTGGCAGGTGGATTCTTTACTACTGAGCCACCAGGGAAGCCCTTTCTGATAAAAGGAGAGGGAGAAAGAGAACCAGGGAGATATGAAAGGAAAGAAAGGTGGGAGAAACAGTAATACTTATTAGCTCCTCACATATAGTAAAGCAGTATACTGTTTCTCCCATCCTCCCTTCTTTCCACCTCTCCCCAGTTCTCTTTTTCTCTCTCCTTTTATTAGAAAGGTTTAGATTAACCAAGCCTATGGGAGTCTGCATCACCACAATTTCTTCCTTAAATGTTGGCTTTAAAAATATAATAACATTACAGAATGAGGGTAAAACTAGATATTGAATTTTTAATTCAATGATCATAGACCAATTTTGGTAGTGCATTCATTCATGCTAGCAGCGTTCACTGAACACACTCCATCTCGCAGTAATAGGGATAAAGCAGTGAACTAAATCAAGTCCCTGTTATCATGGAGATCAGGCACACCTTGTTTGGCTGTGCTTCTCTTTATTGCACTTCACAGATACTGCACTACAAACAAAATCAAAGGTTTGTGGCAATTCTGCATTATCAGATGACAGCTACCATTTTTTAGTAATAAAAAGTTAAGGTATGTACATGGATTTTACACTTAATACTATTTCATGCTTAATACATTGCATAACTATTTACACACTTGAAAACCACATAATGCATGTGACTTGCTTTATTGCAGTGATCTGGAACTGAATCTGCAATAACTCTGAAGTATCTCTCTATTATGAGAAAATATCTTTGACATTTTTGAATAATTCCAGACTACATGTTCTGTCATTTGAAAATTAGCAAGTTCTGTCTATGGACATACCGCCCTGAACGCACCCAATCTTGTTTGAAAATCAGCAAGTTTGTGTACTTTTTTAGTCCAATTGATTCCCTTTACGCAACTGCTGCTACTGCTGCTTTACCCAACTTCTACCACCTTATTAGGAAGTGATAAGGAGACTGAAATTGAAGGAAACAATTTTGTGTATCTCGATGTTGATATTGAGGAATCTGTTCTGGGGGGTTCCCACCGCAGGTGGTGATAGGACATGTGGGTAAGCAGGGAGCAACCAGTGAGCCAAAAAGTCTGCATAGGAAGTGCCTAGGTGTGTAACTAGGGTGAGAGTGAGGATAAAGATCAAGGCTGAGTCTTCTGACCACGGGTCACCTCTCCCAATTCTCCAAATGGGCCAATCTAACTTCACTTTGACCCTATGCCCACTCTTTGCATTTTGTTTCTTTCTCAGAGAAATCCAGCTTCAGAAAATGATATCTAAATGATAATGTGTCATTGTGCTGATGAGTGGGGTTACAATGCTCAAGACATATAGATAAAAGCAAGAAAGGCAGATCAAAGGCATTTCCTGACCAGAAGGTAGAAAATAGCTGTTGGGAATTTTAGCAAACACACTTAGGGATGTAGGAGATTCTCAGGCATTTATTAAAGGCTAATTCAAATCCTTCGGGTTATGGAAGATTTTGTGAAAAGCACCTCTTAACTGACCAACTGTCAATTAGCAAAGGAAAAATGCCTCAAGTACTCCATTACGATGATGATCAAATAAGTGAGCTTTGATTACTATAATAATGGTAGTATAATTTCTAAAAAATTCTGGTTTTAGATATGGAAATACTTCATAACGTGATCATCTGTAAAATCTACTGTGGAAAACTACAAGTATAATTGCCCAATGATGCTAATTTATTTTTTCTTCCTCAAACTTTTCAGGTGATCTAATATAATGAGAAATAATAATCATTAAGGTTTGATCATGCTAATCTAATTTTCTGGATGGCTTATTAACCTTCCAAGGATATCTTTCCTCTACTTCTTGATCATTAGATCAGGCAATAATTAGAGCAAGAATGAGGAATGTCAATTATATAATGATGTGTGAGAGGATACGGAGTATCATGGATATTTAGGCTTATGTTTTTAAGTTTGGCTATATTCATGTACACACACACACGTAAGCACACTTTCTGATTTCTTATAAGAGAGAGATTTAACAAAACACTGTATTTCAAAACATGATCTAAATATTTTTTCCTAAACTGAATCTGGTTTTAGCGTATGAGCTTCAGAAAATAAACAGCAAAAAGCTCAGAATCTGCATTAAACAGCTTTATACAAAGTTCTCCCACCTCTCTCCCTGAAAACCATATTCTATATAGTGCCAGCTTGTAAAAAAAAAAAAAATCACACCTTTGACAACACAGTGGACTTGATTATCAGCTGCATGAATTTTGGTCTGAAAGAAGGAAAAAAATATAAATGTCACTCAAACTCAGAGGAGTATGACACCACCTCTTCTTGCTAGATTAGTGGGATTCATCCAGTGGTTAAATCCATACTTCTTTGTTTTCTGTTTCTACTAATGAGGAACATATTCTGTGTCAACTGTTAGTGCTTCACAAATCCACTTTCCCTTTTCACATAATAAGGCAGGTATGTAGGTACCGAACTCAGATTTCATATAAGAAAGAACCTGCCTGCAACCCATGCAGCTAGCTGGGATCCCCCAGCTGTCAGTGACTTCAAGATTCATCTTGGCTTTAAAGTCTGGGTGACTAACTTCTTGTGCAGCCACAGGCAAATACTGAGCATGGTGGGGACTCTAGGGTCTGCCATTCCTGCCCCAGAGAAGAGTCCTCTAACGGGCAGTATTTAGTCTGGAGATGCACATAGGGTTGACCTAATTTTTGCCACACTTATGTCTTGGTTGGAGGTTTTCTCTACCCAATCCTGTATCCCTTCCTCATTACTTTCATAGTTATTAGCTCTGCATCAGTTTGAGGACTTTTTGAGCCCAATTCTGCTTCCTCTACATTTTATCTTTCACTTCCTCAATAAACCTTCTTCACTCTTAAATCTGTTTCAGTGTCTACTTTCCAGAACACCAAGCTGACACATACAGTAATGGAGTCTTATCAGGGTACCTGGGAATCTACTTAGAGACTTCATTTGACAGCCTGTTTTGTGCCTAAATGGCCATATGCCTAAGTTCCTGGCACCAGAATATGACGGACAGTGACACATACAACTACTGCTTCACTTCCTTAGGAGGAAATTGCCTGTCTTCTACTGCAGTTATTTTCCTCTTCCTGAAAGCTGGCACATTGGGTTGGCATTGATCGAGCTTCTAATATGTGGGAATTCCCTTGAAGATGGGATCAGCAAATGGCAGCCTACAGACAAAAGCTGACCTGTGGTCTATTTGTATGGTTTGTAAGCTAAGAATGGTTTTTACATTTTAAAAGCATTGTTAAAAATAAATAAAAAGAGGCAGAATATGTGTCAGAAACCATATATGGCCCACTAAACCTAAAATACCATCTGGCCCTTCATGGAAAAACTTTGCCAATCCTGCTCCAGAGGACTATGGATTAACAAATTAGAAAACCCCTGGGTGTCTGAATGATCATCTGGAGCAAAACTATCCCCCTGTTACGGAGGGATGGACTGTAATGTGAGAGTAAAATAACCTTATCTATCCTTGGAGCCACCGTATTATTCTGTCTTGCTGTTATGGCAACAGGCCCTAGCTAACATACACACAAATAAAAAGATTAAGGTGATTTTCCCTTCCTTCCCAAATGTTATACAACACAGTCATTCCTTCTTCTAAGCTTTGAGCAGCTTTCTAAAATGAAATTCTTCCTTTGTTCATTAACTTTTAAAAACCTAAACCATTTTCATTGCTTGTTACTTGTATGTCATGTTGCACAAATACTGTCTAGAAAGAGACAAATATGTAAACTTGAGATTGTACCACAGTTATTATAAAGTCTAATTGATTACTTACATTTAATCTAAAGCATATATTTTAAAATTATTTTTGAAACGGGTCTCTACCTTACACAAAAGTATGATGAAGATAGTGATAGAGTTGAGGCTGGGGGAACAAAGATAATTTTATAAATGTCTAAAGAATGATTGCATATGCTAGAGAGTAGTTTATTATAAAATAGGGCTATTGACTCACATCAATTAGACCATAGTATAACAAAATCCCTGATAGCTCAGTTGGTAAAGAATCCACCTGCAATGTGGTAGACCCCGGTTCAATTCCTCAGTCAGGGAAGATCCCCTGGAGAAGGGAAAGGCTCCCACTCCAGTATTCTGGCCTGGAGAATTCCATAGACTATATAGTCCATGGGGTTGTAAAGAGTTGGACACAACCGACCTATTTTCACTTTCACTTTTTATAACAAAATCATTTACCATCACATAGGTGTTCTATAGTTATTTCAGTTACTTATTCTATCAGATTTTTTTACTGTTTGAGCCACCAGGGAAGTCCCATTCTATCAGCTGGTTAAGTTAATTCAGGAACTTACATAGCACATATTTCTTGAACATTTATGTGAGCCCTGTTTTGAGGTTGAGAAAATATGTTGATTTGGTAGTTTTAGATACCAACAACTGCAATGATTATACACATATCAATTTAAATGACCAGTTTTTTGCTGCTCCATGGTTTTCTTTTTTGACAGCAGTAAAGACCTGAACTACATAAAATAACCTTTTTGCTGAACCCAAAGCATGTGCTCATTTAGGCAATGTTTTATATACTCCAAAGCTTACTTGTTTGCCAATGTCTCTCATTATACTTAATTCTTTGCAAAGTATTTGATCAAACAAATGTCATATTTACAAGCAATTCTTTAAAAAAAATCTACCTTTTGTAATTTTATTTGTGCTACTTGAATGAAGTATTTTTTTAAAATTAGGAATGTTGTAAGAACACAGTAGTGAAGAATTCAAAAAAGAACTTCTTGTGATAGGTATTTTCAGCTGCAATACTAGGGCCTATACAAAATATAGTTAAATAACTGGAAAGTTAAAGTAATACTCTGTTTTTCTAGCAGCATCTTGGTACACAGCTTACTGGTTTGTCACAAAACTGTAGAAAATGCGGTATCCTTTGTAATTTCCTCTTGAAGATTTTTCTGAAAAATTTCTTTGCCAAAACCTTGTCTACTTTAATGCTAAGCCAGGAAATGCAAGGCATGAAACTATATTTTTCTCTTAAGGAGTTTGAGGTTTTATTTAATTAGCAAATTTCAGTATAAAGAAGTATAAGATGGAAGTAATTTCTTTCCAGTCATATTAGTTCTAATTTAAGAATGATGAAACAACTGGTCTGATGACATGCCAATTTATTAAATTCATATACCTGAAACTTAATTTCTACACAATTATCTGTGATAAAATATCAGGCTTTCCTTTCAAAAGAATCAGTGCATCACAACTCTTAACAAAAAAAATGCCATGAGGAAGGGAGATGATACAAAACATTTCAGTGGCAGAAGAGTTCTCATTATGTGGAGACTATGAGCACGTTATATGCGGAAAGTATTAACGCCTTCTATGTGATCTTTAAAACAGTATTTTTTAATGCATAAAAATCAAGGTGAATATCATAATATTAACCCATTCTACTTGCTTTTGAAGTTGCTCCTTTTTTGGCCATTATAGTTAATTCTGTGATTCTGCCTTCATAAATATATACTTTCTTCCTTGTGTTGAAAGTGTGTTTAGGAGTGGAGTCTTCTTAATTAATGAATTTGAAAATGTTTTATGTTTACTTTTTGCTGTTGTGCCCTTACCCATGGCAGATGTTTCTGTTCAAGCCTAGTGCTCTTTCCTGCCAAGACCCCATGTGGTTTAGAGTAACAGCCGCTAGTCAGAGTTGGCATGTTAGATATGACCACTCTGTCATCTTCCTTCTATTATTTCCTAAAACAACTATCCAAATCCCAGTGCTACTAAAAACAAATGAATTTAGTAACATCATTGAGACCTTGCTAACATTTAATCCTTTTTATCATTTTCTTTAACATTTTTATCATAAAGTTATTGCATTTGTGTTCGTTGTTCTATGTGTGAGAATAAATTTTCTCCTGTATGTGTTTGCTAATTACCATTGCTCAAGAATTAGTTTTTATTCAAACTATTTTGCACATTAATTGCGTTTCGACAGACAAATGACCTTCCTCGATAGTCAGTTCTCTAGATGAGTATTACTCCATCTGGTATTTATTTTTGTGCATTTTCCCAAATTGTTATTCCTAAAAACACTTTTTATCACTTTGTGTAACATGGTTATTTTTAACCATAAAATATGTTTTAAATTAAATAAAAACAGAAAACAGCAAAGGATGTCAAAATGCTGAGCAGAATATTGTATTTTATCAGTTGTTTCCTACATTTTGGGAAAAGTCTAGCATTTTAGACAGTTTTTAACAGAAAAGCTGTTTCAAAATAAAAAAGCTATAGGGGAAAAAAAATCTTCTACATAGTGGTTACCACATTTAGTGTTCAGACAGATCATCAGCTCTCAAAATGCAAATGTAAAAAATGCAAAAAAAAAAATCCAGTATATTATTTCTTGAATGCCTTAATTGTATTTTCAACTTCCTAACTTTGTTAATTCTTTATCCATATCTGAAATGTCTGTCTCCATTTGTAAACTTATATGATCTATTTTGACTCAGGTTCAATTCAAGCCGTTAGAAAATTAGATGGTATATTGTAAGTAAAGGGAAGGCTTAGAATAGGAAACTAAATTTCATTTGGGGCTTTTTCTATGCCAGGCTCCGGTCCCAGGTTTAACACTACCATCACTAGAACCATTGCTTCCACTGATTTGCTTGTTGTTGTTGTTGTTCTTTGCGACTCCATGGACCCCAGCATGCCAGACTTCCTTATCCTTCACCATCTCCAGGAGTTTGCTCAAATTCATGTCCATTGAGTTGATGATGCCATCCAACCATCGCATCCTCTGTCCCCCCTTTCTCCTCCCACCCTCAGTCTTTCCCAGCATCAGAGTCTTTTCCATTGAGCTGGCTCTTTGAATCACATAGCCAAAGTATTGGCTTCAGCATCAGTCCTTCTAATGAATATTCAGGATTGATTTCCTTTAGGACTGACTGATTTGATCTCCTTGCAGTCCAAGGGACTTTCAAGAGTCTTCTCCAGCACCACAGTTCAAAAGTATCAATTCTCTGGTGCTCAGCCTTCTTTACAGTCCAACTCTCACCTTTGTACATGACTACTGGTCAAACCTTAGCTTTGACTACATGGAACTTTGTTGGCAAAGTGATGTCTGATTTTTAATATGGAGTAAGCCTCTTTTAATTTCATGGCTGTACTCACCATCCACAGGAATTTTGGGGCCCAAGAAAATAAAGTCTTTCACTGTTTCCATTGTTTCTCCATCTATTTGCCATGAGGTAATGGGACTGGATGCCATGATCTTAAGGTTTTTGAATATTGAATTTTAAGCCAGCTTTTTCACTCTCCTCTTTCACCTTCATCAAGAGGCTTTTTAGTTTCTCTTCGCTTTCTGCCATTAAGGTTATGTCACCTGCACATCTGAGCTTATTGATATTTCTCCTGGCAATCTTCATTCCAGCTTGTAACTCATACAACCCAGAATTTTGCATAATGTTCACTGCATCAGTTCAGTTCAGTTAAGTTGCTCAGTTGTGTTGGACTCTTTGCAACCCTATGAACTGCAGCATGCCAGGCCTCCCTGTCCATCACCAACTCCCGGAGTTCGCTCAAACTCACATCCATTGAGTCAGTGATACCATCCAACCATCTCATCCTCTGTCGTCCCCGTCTCCTCCTGCCCCCAAACCTCCCAGCATCAGAGTCTTTTCCAATGAGTCAACTCTTCTCATGAGGTGGCCAAAGTAGTAGAGTTTCAGCTTTAGCATCACTCCTTCCAAAGAACACCCAGGACTGATCTCCTTTAGAATGGACTGGTTGGATCTCCTTGCAGTCCAAGGGACTCTCAAGAGTCTTCTCCAACACCACAGTTCAAAAGCATCATTTCTTTGGCGCTCAGCCTTCTTCACAGTCCAACTCTCACATCCATACATGACTATTGGAAAAACCATAGCCTTAACTGGACAGACCTTTGTTGGCAAAGTAATGTCTCTGCTTTTTAATATGCTATCTAGGTTGGTCATAACTTTCCTTCCAAGGAGTAAGTGTCTTTTAATTTCATGGCTGCAATCACCATCTGCAGTGATTTTGGATCCTCCAAAAATAAAGTCTGACACTGTTTCCACTGTTTCCCCATCTATTTCTCATGAAGTGATGAGACCAGATGCCATGATCTCAGTCTTCTGAATGTTAAGCTTTAAGCCAACTTTTTCACTCTCCTCTTTCACTTTCATCAAGAGGCTTTTTAGTTCCTCTTCACTTTCTGCCATAAGGGTGGTGTCATCTGCATATCTGAGGTTATTGATATTTCTCCTGGCAATCTTGCTTCCAGCTTGTGCTTCTTTCAGCCCAGGATTTCTCATGAGGTACTCTGCATATAAGTTAAATAAGCAGGGTGACTATATACAGCCTTGACGTACTCCTTTTCCTATTTGGAAGCAGTCTGTTGTTCCACGTCCAGTTCTAACTGTTGCTTCCTGACCTGCATACAGGTTTCTCAAGAGGCAGGTCAGGTGGTCTGGTATTCCCATCTCTTTCAGAATTTTCCACAGTTTATTGTGATACACACAGTCAGCAGAATGACAGTATACAGCCTTGATGTACCCGTTTCCCAATTTTAAACCAGTCCATTCTTCCATGTACAGTTCTAACTATTGCTTCTTGACTTGTGTACAGGTTTTTCAGGAGACAGGAATGATGGTCTGGTATTCCCATCTATTTAAGAATTTTTCAGTTTGTCATGATCCACAAGATCACAAGTTAAGCGTTTAGCATAGTGAATGAAGCAGAAATAGAGGCTTTTCTGGAATTCTCTTGATTTTTCTATAGTCCAATGAATGTTGGCAATTTGATATCTAGTTCCTCTGCGTTCTCTAAATCCAGCTTGTACATCTGGAATTTCTTGGTTCATCTACTGTTGAAGCCTAGCTTGAATGATTTTTGAGCATGACCTTGCTATCATGTGAAATGAGCACAATTGTGTGGTAGTTTGAACACTTTTTGTCATTGCCTTTCTTTGGGATTGGAGGGAAAACTGACCTTTTCCAGTCCTAAGGCCACTGCTGAGTTTTCCAAATTTGCTGATGCATTTGGTGTGGCACTTTAACAGTATTCTCTTTTAGGATTTTAAATAGATAAGCTGGAATTCCACAACCTCCACTAGCTTAGTAGTGCTTCCTAAGGTAGTTATGTACATTTCCTAATTTAATATTTAAAATGACTTTATGGGCTAAGTATTATCATACCCACTCATACATTTGGAATCAGAGAAGTGCTGCTTAAATGCATACACCTAATAGTGGTAGAGACAGAATTTCAGGCCCATTGGGATCCTGAAGTAAAACTCTTTTCACTTTCCCTCATAGTCTCTTGTGCCTCTGCTCTGATTGGGAATGCTCATATTTTTGTTGTCATTTTACCATTATTTTTTTCTCATCTAAACACCTGTGCTTCCCAGGTGGCTCAGTGGTAAAGAATATTCCTGCCAAAGCAGGAGATGAGAGTTTGATCCCTGGATTGGGAAGTTCCCTGGAGAAGGAAGTGGCAACCCATTCCAGTATTCTTGCCTGCAGAATCCCATGGACAGAGGAATCTGGTGGGTTATAGTCCATGGGGTTGCAAAGAGTTGTACATGATAGCAATTAAACAACAACAATTAAACACTTGATTATTTACTGTGTGTACCACTTATGTGGCTTTCTCCTCCTTGAGTTAAAGATGTAAGCTTGTATTATTAAATGTATCCTCTGTTCCTTATTAGAGTATAGCTTTCTTAAGAGAAAATATGATACTTATTGTCCAAATAGTGCCAACCAAACCTGACTGGCATATTTGCACGTAGTGGGTGCTTAACAAATGATTTTTGCGGAGGATAACTGTTAATGACTTTTACTGAGGATAATGAAATTGTATGTGAAACAAGACTGAATGTTATACATACATACATACATACGTACTTATATACAAAGATCGGATTCAAAGTAGGACTGTTACTGACAGAGGCGAAAAAACCAAAATCACACTATAATTTCTCTTTTATTTTTATCTTCCTACCTCTTGACTGTAATCTTAAACACACTTATATTTGAATTTTTATTTCTTGTGATATTATTTTGTACTGGGATATATATTGGTTACTTTATTATCATTTAAATTCTCTATTTAAACAGAAATTAAGACTCCACCAAAAGAGAGAATCAATGCTATGCAGTTTATGTGATAGAAAGTACTTAAAAATGTGTGAGTGGGTGTCTAGCACAGGTTGATTTTTTTAAATTTAGTTTTACATTAACTTTTAATCTGGAGGGAACTCATTAGATTCCTGCCACTGAATTACAGGCACTTTTTCGTTTCTATGCTTTACCTATTGCTAAAAAAATGCAATTGTAGCTATTCTTAACCTTAATACTGCTTGGTTTTCCTTTAAATATTTTAAACCAAAAACTGGAATAAAAGCCCTTTTAAGATGAACCAGCCTCTGATACAAGTAAAGGTTTAACTTCTTTTCTTGTCTCTTTCTCAGAAATGAAATCTGTATTCAGGATGTAATGCTTCTTCTAAAGTGCTTGGAGAATCAGAGAAAATGGCCCATTTTCATTTTAATGAATCATGCTGGAGAATAAATTTACATGATGTTAATACTGAGACCTGGAAGATGGTATGGTATAATGCTCATAATAAAGGATTTAGGAACCATGACAGTTCTGGGGTATGAATTCTGGTAAGCCACTCATGTGTGACTTTGGATAAGTTTCTTGAGCTCCCAGTACCTCAGTCAACTGAGATGGAGTGGTAAAAAGAGGCAGCACATCACTGGAAACCAACTCTGCAAGGCCAGAATGAGATAAGCAATGCAACAGGGCTATGTGCTCCTTACGCATCCTAGGATTTTCTGCACATAAAACAGTGCCACACAGTTAGGCATCACTCACTGTGAGTTCTTTAAATAAAACTGATCGCAGCTGAAAGGCTTTGCTGAGAGATGGTGAGGCATAATCCCATCTCATGCAGCCATAGGAGGAGTAACCTGGGAGAATGCAGACCTCCAAATAGTATGTTTAGTTCTCTTTCTCTTGACTCTGAAATTGGAAGCAGATTACATCTAATAATCATATGCAAGAGGTATATGAAGCGGAAATCCATAGCAATTGAGACAGAGAGAAAGTGAACTCATGGAACCAGGAAAAAACACACTGAGAAGGTAATTTCAGGATTTAGTAAACAAAGTCGGGTCAGAGAAATCTAGGGTGCAAATGTATGAATCTGATCACAAAGTTCTTAAGAGATGACTTTCACCATCATCTCACGGCATTCCCTCGTCATGCAATCAGCACTCCAGCGAGCTCTGCATTTCAAAGCTTTATTCCTATGGACAGGATCCATCTCCAAAATGTGCTGTGGAGCCACTGAAAATGGCTGCTGTGATCTTTAGGAGATTTTTTCATCTTTCTGTGTGTCAGTTCCCTCATTAGGAAAACGAACCCTATCAAATTCCACAGGCCATTGTAAAAAATCAAAGTAGTTAACATATGGCACATTAAATTTTATTATTATCTTGGTAAAATTTGTACCTTTGGCCAATATAAATCAACAACGATATTAGAAAATAAAGGGAATTATTTAACAAGTTCCTGGTCATAGAATCCATTCCTATCTATCCATAACTAAGAATATTTAAGTTTTTGGTACATTCAGTTATGTGTTTGGGGATTTTTTTTTTTCCTAACAGTTTTGTCTTGAGTCAAGGTTTATGTAGATTTATTTCAAATCATTGATTATGGATGTTACTTACAACCTGATTGCTCGTGTTATCTCCCCATTGCAATTCTTATCTAGCAGTATCTCCTCTGTAGTATGTATCATCTTGGTAACACTCCAAAAGAGGAAAAGGGTTGTTAGCTGAGAGATGAGGTGGTATTCATGGGTTATAAGTTTGAGTTATAAAAAATATTCATAGTAATGATCAAACCTTATGATCCATCTACATTATGGTAGGAATTAGACAAATCTCCTTGCAAAGGACAAGCAACCTTAAGTTCACATGTCTTTTATTCCTATGGAATATACCTCTCATTGTATTTGGCCTGTATGTAACCTCTAAAGACATTTGCCTTGAAATATTTTTATTTTGTTAGCATACATCACTGTAACTTATTACCTAAGTGTTATTATATATGGCAGAAAAATAAAAAGCATTTTCTTTTAAATGACACATGTATAATAAAAATTTAGATATCATTTTCTAGGTTGGACTTGGGAAGAAAAAAACTGAAAAATACATTTTTTGACATTAAAAAATTCCATCTTATACATAAAACTAAATTCTCAGTCTGAGAGCTTGTGGATAGCCAACTATACTCTATGCTGGGTAAAATTTCAAGGAAAAAAAATAGCTAATTAATCAATGAGGAAGACTTTGCCTGTTCATTAGGAAAAACTATACAGTAATTCATTCATTCATTTCTTAACTTTGGAATTAATAACCATGTTCTAAGGCTCTAAGGAAGACTATGCAATACTCTGTGAGAAAACAGCATATAATTCTATTCAATAAAAGGCAGGATTGTGAAACAGGTAGAGGAAAGACAATATCCAGGTTAAAAAAAGGAGAGAATCTAAGGAATAAACATTGGTCCCAAAGTGCATGGATTTTACCTCACAGCATCCTGAGTCCCAGCACCAGCAGAGTGAAAAGTCACCTTAGGATCAATACTACAGCTGTAGGAATTACAAAAGGGGCTAGAGTTTAGAGACATGGGCTTCTCAGATGGTGCAGCGGTAAACAATCTACCCGTTAATGCAGGAGACTCAAGAGACCTGGTTCAATCCCTGGGTGAAGAAGATCTGGAGGAAGAAATGGCAACCCAATCCAGTATTCTTGCCTGGAAAATTTCATGGACAGAGGAGCTTGGCGGGCTACAGTCCATGGGGTCGCATAGAGTCAGACATGACTGAGCACACACAGAGTCTAGAAACAGCCCATCAAATCTTTGTTTGTTTAATAAACCTAAGGCATAGTGCCAAATTGGTTAAATGTACCATGGCTGTGTTCACTCAAGCATGTTACCACAGTGAAATTAAAGAAGAAACAAAAAGGGAGCTGATCCATTATAACTAGATGCAGTGAAAGAGAGCAAAGATTATATTAGAAACTTGTCTATTTTTAACATACAGTATGTATGATACTGATAAATAACATTTCTAAGTTCTTTATATTATCTCTGATGGACTCAAATCCCTGTTTGATATCTGTTGACTTTTTCAGTGAATACCTTTATTAATAAAACCATATTTTTAATCATTCATTATTTTCCACATAGGATATTTAAGTTATGTCTTTGAATACAAAAATGAAATAGCTTGTTTATTAAACTCTCCATAAATTTATTTATAAAGCAGTAAATGCTGGGAGGCGATGCTAGTACAGTTAGTTCCTATTTCTCTTCTTGAGCCAAACATTGATTTAGAAAAGACAAACTCATTCCAGCATAGTTCAAATGCTTGGGTCACTAGGGAATGTCAGTGTTCATGCGTTGGATTTTCCTTTCTGTGGTTAAACAATGAGAAAACCATTCCTTCCAGAGGTTCTGCCAGACAATACAGGTGTTGGGACTTCAATTCTTTCCATCACTTCCAGAAACTTGCTATCATCTCAAAAGCAAATAACATTTTTTTTTTAACATATCCAAGAAAGCTAAATTTTTCCCTCAGGTAAGAAGGAACTGAATCTGTGAAGGGAATGGAGGATGGAAGGGGAAGGGAGAAAGGGTAGGCTCACATTATATTAATACTATTTCCAGTATCTATCTCCCCTCCAGCTATAGCAATATATGGTTCATGGATTTTTAGCTTGTAGAGTCCCTGCATTTTCCCAGACCCCCTCTAGCTAGTCTGGAAAGAGATTTTTCTGCAAAGAGAGAGGGGTCTTACCCCATCTGGTTGACAGAAACAGTGAGTGACATTTGGGTCAGGGCAAGTTGACCCTGATAACATTACTGGTGGTATCAGTATCAGCTGTTTTGAATGAAACAACAGATACTCAGAATATAATATAAAATTGAATCAATTATCCTGATATTTTCTGAAATATTCATGTACCCATTGCTCTCCAGGTAAACCTAAGTACTCAATAGTACTCAATTTGTTCCTTACTCATACTTCATGCTTTCCCACCTTTCAGTCTTTTAACTCATGCTATTGTTTTGCCAAAAACTGGTTTTCTGTCTTCTTCCATCTCTGCTGTCCAAAAGCTATCACACACATTTCAAATACCACCTCCAAAATACTTCTTATGCTTGGCCTTCTGTCTATACTTGCCCTATCTTCTTGAAGTAAGTCTTTTACTGAACTCTGGAGCACTTTGCCCCTAACTTGGGCTTTTAATCATGTTCACCTTGGCTGAAAGATTAATTATGAGTCTGTGGTTTCATAATTCTCAATGAAATCTGGAAAGGTAGGATCTATGTCTGATTTATATTTTTTTTCCTTTAACCACTGAAAGTAGACACTCAGTAGATTTTTGTTTACAAACATGAATATTAAAAATCAAGACAAAAGTGAGATTTGGAGATTGAATTAGCAAATTGCTCCAATTCTTCCCTGAGTTTAGGGTATCTAGACAAAACCTGTGTATCCTGGACTCCAGCATAGTCCTTCCTAACCTCCTTTCCTTTTCTTTTTAAATCCTTCTAGGCTCAGGTAAGACTTTTCTCCCCACCTCCACTCAACCATTCTTCCTCCAGCTTGACCTAGTTACTCTGATAGAAGAACTAGGTCAGCAGTCTAGGGACCAACAATCTCAACCTTTTTTGCTCCCAAAGGTGAGGGGGGCTGAAAATTGGTCTCTAAGTGGCAAAGAATCCTGCTCTTGAAGTTCCTTGAAAACTCCAGAGAGTGGAGGACCTAAGAAAAGAGACTCTCTCCTTTCTTTCTGAGTCTCAGAGTTAGCACTCAGCTTTCAGGTTGAAACCCATACAGTCTTCTTTGACAATCCCCTTACCTCTCTCCATATCCAGAAAGCCCTGAGCATTTCCCTGATAATAGCACCTGTGATCTGGGTCCACCTCTGGGTTCCCATGGCCACCAACCTAAACTGAGCCTGCGTGTGCCCACCATGCGCTCTATGCTCCTCTCAGGTCACATGCCATATGGCCCTGCCCTGGCTGCATCTGAGTCCAACTTATTGCGTTTCCAAGCTGTGTGACTTCATAGAACCTCTCTAAGTTTTGTTTCCTTCTCTGTAAAATGGGGATGATGATGTCTAATCTACTATACTGAGATAATTAAACAAGAAAAGGAATGTAAATCAGAAGACACATTCCTAGAACATGGTAAACTTTAAGCTTAAGAACCAGGCACACCTGTTCCCTGCATAACCACGTTCCTCTTTCCATGCATTGATTCCCCGCCCCCTCCCACAGCCATCTAAGTTGCCTTCTTTTCCCCTTTGTCTTAACAAAATACTATTCTTCTACCGATTGACTATCAAACTGTCCTATACAAATCTATTTCTACTGATCTGCTTCTCTTTTACATAAATAACATTTATTTTTTATAGTAAACAAATTGGAACTAGTATGTGCTATCTTTTATTTTTTACGTTGTTTTACACAGACTTGACTGTCAGATCTCTGGGCTCTCCAGGTGGCGCTAGTGGTAAAGAACCCAACTGCCAATGCAGAAGACATAAGAGAAGAAGTTTGATCCCTGGGTCAGGAAGATCCCCTGGAGGATGGCACGGCAACCCACTCCAGTATTCTTGCTTGGAGAAATTCCATGGACAGAGAAGCCTGGAAGGCTGCAGTCCATAGGGTCACAGAGTCAGACACGACCGAAGTGACTTAGCACACCAGATCTTTAAGGATGGACTCATGTTTATAGTCAAGTGTTCTACAAGAGCCTAGCCTAGTGCTAGCACATAAAGAGTAAACACTGAACCCTTACTGGCTCAACAATTGAAGGAAATGCCAAGAGACAAAAATTGTGCATTCTTCAGTGGAGTGACTCTGAAATTTCCCAGAATTGTTTATTACTGTTCTGGCTTGCTAATTTTAAGTGTGACAAAAATGCACTAGCCCATACATAAAGTTCCCTGGCATCATGACACGTCTTTAATCTTCGGTAGTTAAATATCATCACAGCCAAATGCAGTGATATAATAAAAAGCAATCTATTATCATAATAAGTTGCCAGGAATACAATCAGTCAAAATGGCAGCTCTCTGACACTTTGCCATCCCCAGACTCTCTCTCCACAATGTGTGACATAAGCTAATTTACATGTTTTCTGTATAAAAAAGAACCGAGGAAGTCCAATAATTGACGTAGAAATGCCAGGAATAGCTTAAAAATGGTAACATCAAAGTTTCCCATTATATCCAGGAGGCAACTCAGATGCAAGCATTTGTATGTGAATTTATTACAGTGTTAATCAATTCTGAAAACACCTATCTCCATAGCCCAAGTATCACAGGTAGTTGAACAGCCAAACTAGTGTAAGAAATTGAACAGAGCAGGTATGATGGCCCAGGAGTCTCATTAGTTATACAAGGATTTTTTATAGGCTAAGAAAGATTTCATTGCTCTGACAAGAAGTTATTCATCTACATTGTAAAACTGGCAAGACATTACCAATTTCATGGTTCTATTCCTGTCACTAAGCATGCCATGAACTCTAATGCTCTGTTAATGTGTTGGAAATATTACACGTGGGAGATGGTGAACACAGCAAGAAAGCAGCATCTGTCTCACACACTCAAGCTGTGTGTTCTTTCGCCTCCAATCTTTGGACGTTATTGTCAACTCCCAGCTCCCAAGACTCCTCCTCTAAGTAGTATTACACCTGCTGCAAGGCTTAGGGATTCTCTGTAATCAGCTTGTGGCAGTACTTGTGGTTGGTTCCCGCATGTGTAGCTGTTTAATGCTTTGATGGTTGTTTAATGGTTCCTCTCAAACACCTATTCCTAAAAGAGAGAGTCATAAATCCCAGCCTAAGCAAAAGTCGTACAGTAGCAGAAATGTCAGGGAAACCACAGAGATGATCAGGAAGAGGAGTAGTTACTGAACAGATACTCTCTACACCTTCCTTCCCTTGACCTACCCGCCAGCTTCGCACCCCCATATCCCCTGCTAAATTTGTAATTGCATGAAAGAAAGAAAAGGACAGAGTATTAGCCAGCTCTCTAAATGAGAGGAAAAAAAAATTTACTTCCTTTGCTTGTCTGTATTCTAGTAAGAAGCTTATTCATGCATTTTAAATTAAACCCTTATTTTAATAGCTAAACACAAAGAGCAAACACTCGGAAAGTGGACAGTCTGTAATATTTGCTGGGAGAGAGTTTTCCACGCTATAGTTGGCATTATGGTTTTATTATGTCACTTTATGAGCAATAAGATTAGATTTTTTTCCATTGCAATTTTTTTTGAAGGAAAATATTAATTTGGAGGTTATTATCACAGTACTGAATTTAATGTAATTCTCCAACTCATTAAAAACCAAGAAATGTTATGTGCACTTCATTCCAAAGTATCAAAACCCTGGGGGAAAAACAGGGAAAAATTCCTAAAGTCCAGTGACATCCTGAGATCGTGCTCTCTTGCCAGTAAGTGTGTGTTACTACCTTTTCAGGATAATTTTTTTTTTGACAGTGTAACTACTTTCTCTTAAAAGTTAGTCATAAAAACATGTGGCTTGCTTTCTTCACCAGAAACTTAAACATATAAAGTCCAGGTACTTGCCCTGGATTTGAACCTTCAATTTTCAGCTCTTTTCCTCTTCAGTCAACTCAGTTCAGTTGCTCAGTCATGTCTGGCTCTTTGCGACCCCAGGGACTGTAGCATGCCAGGCTTCCCTGTCCACCACCAGCTCTCAGAGCTTGCTCAAACTTATGTCCATCAAGTCGGTGATGCCATCCAACCAACTCGTCCTCTGTTGTCCCCTTCTTCCCTTCCTTCAATATTCTCCCAGCACCCATATTTTCCTAGCATATTTTCTTTTCTAATGAGTCAGTTCTTCACACCAGGTGTCCAAAGTACTGGAGCTTCAGCTTCAGCATCAGTCCTTCCAATGAATATTCAGGACTGATTTCCTTTAGGATGGACTGGTTTGATCTTCTTGCAGTCCAAGGAAGTTTCAAGAGTTTTCTCCAACACCACAGTACAAAAGCATCAATTCTTCAGCGCTCAGACTTCTTTATGGTCCAATTCTCACATCCATACATGACTACTGAAAAAAACCATAGCTTTGACTAGATGGACATTTGTCAGCAAAGTAATGTTTCTGCTTTTTAATATGCTGTCTAGGTTTGTCATAGTTTTTCTTCCAAGGAGCAAGTGTTTTTTTCATTTCATGGCTACAGCCACCATCTGCAGTGATTTTGGAGAATTTCCTCTTTCTAGAGCTCAGTTATAAAGACATGACATTCCTGGATGGTGGGCTAGACATTTATTGGTAAAGACAATTCCTGTTGCATTCTGTGTGGTGCTTGCTCCTATTTCTGATTGAACTACTGTAAACAAAGTGGAATCAAGGTTAAGCTTGGCTTTGCTACTCAGGAATTCTCTTCAATATTCTCCTTCACTTATTTTCAAATATGCAGTGTTCTGTATATTTATTTTCAAATATATAAGGTTCTTGTATATTACCATGTGGTAATTTACATTTACCAAATGTGTGGTATTTAAAGATAGTTGATAGATTATCTGGAATTTTAAGGAGAATTTTGAGACTATATTAACGGTCAAGAAAAGAATGTTCCATATTTTTAAAAAGTCTTCAATGTTCTGAAAGACCAACATTTTTTTTATCATTAATTGGGTTTGACTGGCAAAGTGGTTTGTGGTACTTTGTCACAGCAGCAATAGGAAACCAATACAAACCCTAAAATAAAGGATTTACTTCGGAAATCATCTCGATATTTTCTCCAGCTGCCCCCTTTCTTGAGCAGATGCACCTCACTGCTGTTTGTTGAGCTGTTCTTCCTTTTCCAGCTTTGTTCATAGACTAAAAATCACTGGAAAGGCATGTGCTCTCCATGTCCGTGTCTATTCTCATGGAGGTTTCAATTTACCGGGAAGAAATAGATGCTAACAAATGAAATAATAGGTATAAGATACAGTAGGTGATAAGACAAATAAATCAAGACAAGGGGATGGAGAGTGATATTTTAGTGCTATTTATTTTGGAAGGAGCATTTGACCTAGTTTAATAACTCTGTTCTATAATAATTCTCAAAATCTGTTTCTATATTATTATCAATTCCCTGTCTATAAAGAAGTACTTACTTGGTACTTCCAAGTAGACTCTCGTCTGTTCCTATATAACATCTCATTTCTCTTCAGATCTAGGCCAGGTGTTCCTCATCTCTAAGAACTGGCCATCATTGAATATGCAGAAAATAGTATTAGAAACTATTTGGATATAACTTCCAATCTGAATTCCAATACCTCAATCATAGAAGTACAGCAAAACACTTCTATTCTCTTTAACAGCAGTGGCTAGATGAGATTCAGGCAAGAGCTTGTGCCAGAAATCTCTAAGTAAATTTGACTATTTGATGACATGTAGACCCAGGCCTACATTGGTCAGTTTGAGGCAGGGGATAGATGGCCTCCAGGTTAGACATTTACAACTGGCCTCCTATTTGCATTTCATGGGGCAGGAAGAAATGGACTTCAAGCTGGATACTTACAACTAGCCTCCAGTCAGCATTTGCAGAGACAAGAGATAGGTGGTCTTCAGTTAAGGCATTTACCATCAGCCTCCTGTTTGCTCTCCAAAATGGAAGTAACAACAGAAACAGGATAAACAGCCTATCTTTGTCTCTTGTAAACACTTTAAGGTAATAGTCATGGCCAGGACAAAGAAGACCAAAACCCTGTTTGAGAAAAAGGATTAAAGGATTTCCACTCTATCCCACCCTCCTCTTTTTGGAAGAAGGAAGATACTACACATGCACAGAAAGGTTCCTTGGAGGTCAAAATTTAGGGGGAGAACTCCAGGCCATAATGAGTCTTGTTCCTCCCAGAAGTCTGAACTTTGAGATCCATCTTGGCTGAGGGGTGCGTGTGCACCCATGGCAGGGTCCTGGGGTAGGTCTAGTGTGGAAAAAGAAGCCATCTTGCCTAAAGCTAAAAACACAGACCCGGAAGAACTGACCTATATAAATGATTTAGCTGCCTCTTTATAGCTCTCCTCCTCACTAGGAGGGAGGCCCACATACTTTCACTCTTGGTGTGCATGTGTGCCTCGCTTCTGTCTTCTAATCAAACTGTTTTTCTCTGTGTTCTCCCACTTGTTGTTGTGGTATGTCTCTAATAATAAACTTCATGCTGCATTTACAGTTTTTGCCTCTGTGATAAATGCATTTTTCACAGGGGGCAAAGATCCAGGGGAAAAAAGCTAACCTTTAGCCCTTACTGGCCTGGTGGCTAGGATTCCTGGTTTTCATTCAGGCTGCCCAAGTTCAGTTCCCAGGCAAGGAATTAAGATTTTGCTACATGAGACTCCTCACTGCTGCCTCACCAAGATCAGTTTCTAGAATAACTCCAGTAATTGTAAAGTTTAAAGTCTTTCAGATTACATTGAACCCTGAGAATTCTAAGTTAGGAGGAATAAACAAGAATTAAAAGAGTAACGATAGAATAAAAAGAATAAGGGAGAGAAAAGTATATGATAAAGAAGGGGTAGAAAATTCTAGATTTTCATATATGTTGGGATTGGTCTTAAGGACACAAGTATCAAGTCTAAGATTAGGTTTTTGATGTTTTTCCAAACCCCTGCATTGTTTTTAGATTCATGGTTTTAGAATCATGGCAGTAGGTCATGATAATTCTCTACCTTGAATATTCACGTGCCTTGAACTTTAATCTTCTAAGGGGTTACTTTTGAATGTACTTATTATTAATTTGGCTTGAATGAAGCTTATCCACTTTATTTACATAATCTTTTGAAAAGGAAGAATGTTGATAAAACTGTATTTTGGTTGTGGTTGAGGTTTATGAGGTCTACTTAAACTGAAAGGATAAGGTAGAGCTGGGGTTCAGACAGAGATCAAGTTTCATATTATATGACCTTCATTATACTGCCTTTCATATCACTTTCATTCTTATTTTAATGTTGATACAGCCTCTCAGTCCACCTGTGTTTCATTTAATGTAAAATAAGGCTAAGTTCCAAAAACCCTGACCCAAACACATATCTAGTAGTGTTTGAACATCCACCATTTGAAACACATTTCTACTACACAGCCAAGGGGCAAATGTTAAGTGTGTGTGTGTGTGTGTGTGTGTGTGTGTGTGTGGTGATATGCATGAATCAGTTCTTATCTTGACTCTAAGTTATTTGTGGCTGATGAGGATGCTACTCTGGTAGAAAGAAAAAACCATCTTCAACTTGAAAAGAGAAGTCTCCTCTTAATATATATTTGATTACAGATCACATTCTAAAATTTAGCCAGATTTTATTCATACTCAGTTGAAGCCCTTTAAGTGTATCCTGAGATTTTAATATGTAATTAAGAAAGCATTTGGAAATATCATTCCTCCCCTCTAGTAAGTGTTAAATTCATCCTTAAGAATTATTATACTTTCTATTTCTGTCTTGATTTGCAAAGGGCACAGTAATCAATAATAACTGTAAAATAATGTGGAACAATTAGTTTTTCTTGCATGCTCATAATTTGTGTTGACATCAGTTGGCATTAGTTAATGCATATACTGGAGAGAGGGAAATTAAGCTGCCAATAATCAAGTTTTATGTTCACTGCTATTAATAGCATTTTTGCTTTAAACAAATAATTCCTGAAAATTTGTATTCTAGCATCCAACTAGCAACAGAATGGATGCATTTTCTTCTAGAACTCAATGACTTTCCAAACATACTGATTCAAAAAATAAGATGAGTCAACATGTTTCTGAGTTTTATCAGATTAACTGCTTATGCCTGTTTCAAAACAGAGTCTCTGCTATCCTTCATATTCCTAGAAGTTCATGATAAATTCACTTGAGTTACGATAGAGTCTAAATATTCATGCAAGCACAATATTTGATCACAAAAGCTGAATTTGTACATCAGGTTGAACTTTCCTCAAAGATACATGGTTCTCTACACTCACTGATGGTCTGCCGTGTTCAATTGTTCTTCTCATCATTCCTTTCCTGCCTTTATTATGTCCTGAATAGGTTTGCTATTGTTTTCTTACTTCCCCTTCATCTAATTTTTTCCCCATGTGATTCTGAGTCATTCACAGACAGCTTCCCTTTCTCTAGAGGCAGGAGAATCCTCTCAAACTTTTCCCTTCAGATTCTATTAATATACAAGTGGGAATTCAGAAGGTAACTTTGATAAGATTATATAGTTGAAGCCATTTAGAGGATCTTGCTTTGAGGCTCAGTGTCTGGCCTGATGATATTTTACAACTAAAACTCTAGACATCAGCAGAGTTGATTATATATACTTTATTATTTTGGCTCAGAACTTGCTGATTATTTTGCTACTGAGAAAAACCCCTCAATGATCAACTATAATTTTTAATTATACTTAGGAGGAATATTAATTAAAGAGGAATATAATTCTATTTCTTTCAGTACCATATGTATTGCAGATGGTGAAAAATTTTGAAAATATAAATAAAGGAAGTAAAAATTGATTCCAATGAAGGACAGAAATGGATGGAAATATACACTTTCAGCGAGATAGAGGCTTTTTTCTACATGTTCCCATGTATCATTTTATGTATATGGCATGGTAGTAAGGCTTTAAGGAAGTTTTGAAATAGTAACATCATGGGATTCAGTGTGAGAAATATATGTTCATCATTCTTGCTTTGAAAATAAATTCTAAATGTGTGTTTTTTACTGACAAATAGAGTCACACACTTATTCTAATTTTATTTTCAAGAGTGTTTATGGCAATATCAAAATCATAAGGCTATGTGGCAGCCCAACCAAGCCAACACTTTTCCTTCAGCAAAAGAAATACAGAAAACAGTTATTTAAAATGAAAACAAAGATAAGAAACAACAATAACAACACAAATCCTCATAATACAGAGAATCTTATCACTAACTTACTTTAGAGGCAGAGATCAAAATACATATTAATACTGGGGATACGCTAATGGCAAACTCAGATATTATCAGAGTATTCAATTTAGGACTTCTAATTCAAGCATAGTGGTTCCTGTCCTCTGGGAGTAAAAGTCTTCAGTAACTTACTTTAAACAATAGATAAATAAATAATCAACTGCCAAAATCTTTAGAAACCGCAACCAACAAATGAAATGTGTGTAAGATAAATATGCTTCACAGTTTTTGACATAATCCATAATTTGAGGTTAAGGTATATTCAAAGTTCATGTGACTAACTTGAAAAGCTGCTGTGGGCATTTTTCAGGGCTTAGTCTTACTGTTCTTACCCTATAAACTGTGAAGAGGTTTTCATCATGAGGAGAAGGGGTAGTAAGGGATTTGGAGACACTGCTCCATAGATCACAGAAAATGGAATCTGGATGGGCATTCTACTGCTCTGAAAGAGGAGGCAGTTGATATTACTCAACTTTCTCCTCTGCTCAGGCTGTGACTTGGTCATCCATTAACAATGAAATAAATGGAATATTAATTGGGTTTTATTCGTTCCAAAGGACAGTTGGGACTTTTTACCTGAAGAGATTTTCAACTGAATTTAAAAATTTTATAGACATAAATGTAGATGAAGCATTAATATAAAACAACAGAAATGTGACTGTATTTATTAGACAGGTTAACTTTTTTTAATGGTTTAAGAACAATTCTATGAGCTTTTTTCTTAGGCTATTTAGAAATTAGATACTCATTCTGCATATAATAAAATATTCCATGCATGAATGATTTCTTTCAAATTAATCCTCTATACCTATTAACTTAATTTCAGTTTAGTAATGCACTCATTGTTTTGAAAATTATAAAAAGAAAAATATATTTTAAAATGTGGAAGTATCTTCAAATTTGAGTTTAAGTGTTCTAAAACACACAAATATATTTTGCATTGATTTTTAGTATTATTATTTCTTTGTATTAGTATATACAAATATAGTATTCAATGAAGAATTTTCGGATTTGTGTATACACCAAGTTTTGCAGTTAGAATAGTTATCGGAACATACATTTTAAAACAACTTACATTTTAAAACATACATTTAAAACAACTCAACAACATGTTGAGTTCACCTTAGGTATTTATTGAGATGATCTTTTTAAAAAATTGCCTGTGCATTTCTCCATTAACAAGCTTCCTTAATTGTTTATTACAAACACATTTACCATACTGTGCACAGCATGCTTTGCAAAGGACTGCAAGCAAAGACATCTCACAATGGAATTATGTGGATTTAGTTGTAAGTCTAGCTTATTCATTTCCTAATTCATGTATCATATTATCTTATCTACTCAGCCAAAGCCTATGAAGAACATATATTCTTTAATGTAGACCCTCCCAGGTTATGCTAACAGAAATATATTGTTACCTTGGATAGGAATCACCTGTCAATTTAGACAATAATTCGCTGCAACATTTCAAATAGATTTTAAGATACAACAGATACCTTCAACTGACCTACCATATGCTCTTCTCTCAGAGTAATAAGCATTTGACTGCTCTAACCAAAATGGAATAAATCTTCATTGCAATTTTAAATACTGTCTTTTGTCCTTGTGGAGGAACAGGAGCAACTACAGTTGCAGGTCATCATTTCTTAACTGCACTGCACTGTATGTTCTTTGACCTCCATTGTTAATATCTCTTAAGGTCCTCACGTTTTTGCTTTTAATCAGATTATGCAAGTCCACCACCACCAAAAAAAAAAAAAAAATTTACATTTAGAGCTCGTGTTAAGCCTAAAAATTGTCTACATGAAGTGAAGAAAGTGCAAGGCTAGGATTCTAGGCCCATTACATGTACTATCACATTTAGACTTCACCAATATGGTAGTAACAGTCTCCATTTAAATAGCAGCTTAAAGGAAAGGGAAGATAAAGAAAAGAAAGGTTGCAAACATTAGGCAAATAACAACTACAATTGAGTCAACGAAATGCAGATATGCAATGTATATAGTTCTGTGCTGGCTATTTAGTACGATATATCGTTATTTGTTAATGCTTTAAGATAGGAAACAGTCCCCGCAAATAATAGTCTCTAACTTGATTTTAACCACATTAGCAGAGTAAGACAAAACACTAATCTATAGTCTTAAAGTGACTTTCTATTCAGGGAGTAGTGTCAAAATGCAAGGTCACACTCCATTGAGTAAACCACTCTCAATCTAGATCTTACTTGAATGGAACCCTGACCTCCCTGTGTAGAAAAAAAAAATATGTTTCTCTATTTTATGGTAATTTTTGAACTGTTTGGTCAATATAAAATCAGTGTTTTCAAAATATTTAATTTGCCTGTCATTTAGAATTAAAACAATTGACTACAAACAATTCTCCTCATTATCTGATAAGTCAATTGATAAGTGAGAGGAAGCAAAGTGCTAAGAAAACAAGTTTTTAAGAAAACACTTTGGGTTTCCCTGCAGATAATTACTGATTATACCAGAGAATTTTTAAGCATAAGGCAGTGCCACGGTTCTGCCATGTTATCCGGTTTGATTACAGCAGGGAAGATGAGCTATAAGAGGCAGAGGTATGCTGCTCTTCCCTCAACTGAATGATAAAAGTGAAATTTGAAAAATAAAGACAAACTAGCTAAGATGACAGTTCCATAAAATTTCAAATTCTGAAGGTTTTTTTTTTTTTCTGCATAACTGGCAACCCTATGAAGAGCAGGAGAATGGAATTCTCTAAAACCATGTTTTCTGTCAACAGATCATCATAATTCACTGCATATAACTAAGGGAATGATACAAAACCTGTTTAGAGCAAGTACTGAGAAAACTTTGGTAAAATATTACTTAGATATTGAAAACAAATTAATTTGAATTTTTCAGAGTATTTCAGTTATAGAAACCAGGTATGAAATTGTGTTTATGAGTTGGTTTTTAAAAACAGAGGTATTATATTTGTGAAATTCCCAATAATGTCAAGATTTTAAAACTACGTTAGTATGCATTTAATATTCTTAAAAGACAGCAAGTAAGAGCTACAGGGCTTATTCACTGAAAGAAAGAAAGTCAGGTCGCTCAGTCGTGTCCGACTCTTTGCAACCCCATGGACTGTAGCATACCACGCTCCTCCATCCATGGGATTTTCCACGCAAGAGTACTGGAGTGGGTTGCCATTGCCTTCTCTAGAGGATTTTCCCAACTCAAGGATCGACCTGGGTCTCCTGTATTGTAGGCAGATGCTTTACCATCTGAGCCACCGACCTAAGCAAAAATTAATACAGGCCTCCTACTTTATATTTCCTTTCCTCTTTCATTTTTTCCCCCCAGTTGTTTCTATAGAGCAAACAAATGCTATTTTTTTCCTCTCACTAGAAATGAGAAAGGAAAGCCTTGAGTAATGTTCACAGTTATATTATATTTTTCAGTGGTCAACAACTGTTTTATTTGTTTGTTTTTTAGGATCAGAGTTGTATCTAGTCAGGTGTCATTGCTTGAAGATAAGTCCATGAACTAATTCTCTGGGAAGCCTAGCACATTAAAATACAGCTTTCGGATTTTTTTTTTTAAATTCTAACCAGATGTGTTTGTATGTATATCTCATTTCTGTTGTACTTCACGCTTTCTTGGATTGGTTGCGCTCTATTTCTCTAAACCGTTGAACTCAGACCAAAACGAGTTTTCTTATTCAAAACTGTGTAGGCATAACTTAAATTGTCCTGATTATCTGATAGTTCCAGATGGCTCATATACAGAGCCCCACATCTTAGAGAGATTGGCTTCAGTTTTTTAACAACTATATCAAATTAATTACTGGCAGCTTCAAAGGCTGTTTAAGGGAAAACAAGTTTTCCACCCAATTTTCTCAGTTTGGCATGTAGAACTGCATCATATGCCTCAGACTTTGCTGCTACCTAACATATTCGGGTACTAAAAGCACACAGACATGTATGTTCATTTCAAGATTTATTTCCCCCAATTTCTTTAGGAAGAGCTAAAAACCACTGGCTCCTTCTACATCGAAGGAATCTATGTCACAAAAGTATTTAGCGACATAGATTTCTCCAGATCACACTGGCAATACAAATCAAGCTTGGATAAGAAGCTAGTGTCTTACCTCTATACCTCTGCATTTCCACATTGAGTGATAACAGTTTTATCACTTTATCCTACCTTCAGAATGACACTATATTTTGTTTCAATAGTGCTTCTGAATATGCATAATTGATTAATGCAAAATATTTAGACAGCTTTAGTTTTTCCAAACTGTTTTTATAGGTATAACTCAAGTATATTACAAATGTATATACTACTCTATGTCATGGCCAGAAGCTATTGACATATACTCACAGGGGAAAAAAAAAATTATCCTAATAATTAACTATGAGCCTGTTTGTACTTTTATTGTCAAAGTTGGTAATTGCCTTCAAATAGTCAACAAATAAATTTTACATTCAATAAACTTCTCCATATTTTATACCAAGGAACCAGCCTTACTCAATTTAATTCAAATCTAATTCAATTGAACAAACATAGAGAGAGTGCCTAGCAGACTGGTTTTGCTTAAAATATATGTTGTACACATTTCAAGATAAATTCTTGATTGACTTAAGAAGCTAAAAATCTGATCTTGTGAGTGATGCTGTGTCAGAATAGTGGCCCACTGGAAACCTTTGTCCAGAAAGACCTGACTCATCGCTGGGTTTTCCAGTAAAGTCTGACTCCAGCCATCTTCCAACAATCCTTAGTTGTATCACTTTGGCTGCTGGACAAAAAAAAAACCAAGAATATTGCAATTCTTTTCTGGTTTATAATATTTGAAGTATTTGTCAGCTATCTTAAATTTGTATTTTGCTGTTTTCTTTCCTCTTCTAAACAAATATTCATTTTTGTACCTAATTTTGTAACTTTTTATTAAACCATGACCTCAAATTTTTATTGGCTTGGATATTGCTTTAGGTACTAGTCTTTTACAGAAAAAATAAAACTAGAAACTGGGAATTCATGGAGAGCTGGTAAATGAATGAGCTAGGATAGGGACTCCTGTGTTCTAAATGCAAATGCACATGTGCTGAGTCACTTGAATATACTGTGTCCTGGGCAGTACCTCAGGCTGTAACAAACATCTGGGGATAGAGATGATGTCTTCTCTCATAGGAATCTAGTCCCACATGGAGAAAGCACTCTCTCCTACCTAAACATTAATCAACATAAAGAAAATATATGAAGAAGGAACACAGGTCCATGAAAACAAGTAATAATAAGTCAATCATATGCAAGGCACATGCTCCAAAATTCAAGTTCTCTGAATTAGCTTCTCCATCAATAAAATGAGATAATGATTATACTTATACTAAATTGTTGGAGGAATAAATGAGATTCTGCAAATGAATCAGAGAGCACAGTACCTGGTGCATACAAAGACTCAATAAATGTAATTTAATTTAGCTTTAGGGCAGCTAATGTTAAAAAAAAATTAGAAGGAATTAGAATGTTAAATAACACTAGCATGTGAGGGAGATGTGTCTGAAACAGCACACATGAAATGTCAAACTCATGTAGCAAGAGACGATTATCACATAAAAATAAAAAGAAAATGAAAGCCTCCATATGCTTATTGAAAAGATGACATTAAAGCAAAATTTTAAAGAGATGAGGGAGAGAGAGCCATGGAGGTATCTGGGTGCACAGCATTCTTGGCTCCATTTGGATTGCAGGAAAGCTAGACTAGTAGGAATGGAGGGAAGGCAAGAAAAATATGGAGAATGAGGTTGAGGTCAGGGCACATTCTGTGGGATCTCAGATGCCATCATGGTGAGGACTTTGACATTTATTGTGAGTGAGATGAAATGCCACTAAATGATTTTTAACAGAAGAATACATGATCTGTGAACTGGTCAAACATGACCTTATTCCTGCACTAACCCTTGCAGAATGGCTCACTAAGAGCCAAAAGGCATGATTAGATTTTCTCCCATCTCCTGTCCCACCTAAGCTTGGATCATGGTCAGGATATAAACCTTTTGGTTTTGGATTCACCTTCAGACATGTGTCATCATGTGTTGTCTTTAGAATGATTGGTCTTTGTCTTATTTCCATTTTGGAACTGCAGAATCTTCTTCCAGTTCCCTGAAGAGTCAAATCTAACCTTTGTACTTTGTCTAGTTTTTTTGCCAATTATATATTAACAAAAGCCCAGTTGTGACCCAGTATCTAATTTTTAACCGTACAGAAGCTTAATTAGGGAGGTAATCTTGCTTTCAACTCTGCAAGTAAAACACCTAGCAGAGTGCTATATGAATCATCAATTATTGTGTGTACTGAGTCAGGCAGTCAGTCTGTTAGCATTTAGAGCTGGGTTTCAGGGTTCTCTTGGTGAGAATCAAAGCAATGGTGCTGTCATTAGCAGACAGGGAAGGAAAATGAGAAATTATATTTCATATGCAGAGCTGCTATAGCTTTGAGGTGAGAGAATGCTTGGTATATTTGAGGAAAGAGCTGAGGAAAAAAAGAAGGAGAGTGGTAGGAGATAAAATCAGAGATGTAGCAGAGGTTAGCTCATTATGCTGCTGTGAAGTTCATTATAAGACCTGTGGGTTTTACTCTGGGTGAGATAGAGAATGGAAAGCCATGGGGACTTTTGAGTAGAGGAGTGACACATTCTGACTTCTGTTTATAAAGGATCATTCTGGCTGCTCTATCAGAAAGAGACTGTAGGAAAGCAGCTGCCAAAGCAGAGAGAAGCAGTAAGAGACTAATAATCAGAGGGAGAGAGAATATGAATCCCAGAGAAAGATGGTGGCTTGGGTAAGGCTGGAAGCAGTAGGCGTTCAGGAGAAGTATACTGGATATGCTTTGTAGGTAGCTTTTCACAAGATTTTCTGATAGATAAGATATAGGGTTTGAGAGAAAAGAAGTTAAAGGTTTTTTGCAAAACTCCAAAGATTTGATATGAAAATTGGAGAATGCTTTTAAACAGAAATGAGGAGAACAGGGTGAGCCAAATTTGGGGTGATAATCAGAATTTCCAGTTAAGTTAGTTTTCTTTGCATGAACACATAACCTACCTATACAAGAGATTTTACTTTAATGTCTGAGGATGTAGGTAAAATATTTATAACCCTTCAAACTCATTATATTATGTACTTTATCTTAGTCTTCTAACTCATACTGCAATGTATAAAATCATTAATATAGTAATAAAAAAAACCAGAAAGTGGTGATTGGCAAACATTTTAATGCAAAACCCTGATAATTTAAAAGATCTTCTATTCATATTGTATTCATCTTGGATAGTTTAACAGGATGAATTAAAGATAATATAAATTATTCAACTGTAAATTATTTAAAAGCAAACAGCACATTCATTTCATCATTTTTTTTCTTATAGTCTTTCATTAAAATTCAGTCATTCTAGAATTAATTGTCACAGTTTTCTGGCCAATACATTCATTTGCTATCAAATTCAAAGAAAATTATTTGAATTAAAAAAATATTACTCTACATGTAGTTTATTGAACATTTCAAGTCTTGACAGTTTAATTCTGTATCTGTGTTATGAAAGGCAGTTCTTTTATTTTTACCTGTCTTATTTCTTTAAGTTAGTTATAGGTGAAATTGTAACCCGGATGGTTATCTCATCTTAACTCAAAACAAGAAAATACATATGAATATTGTGGAGAGATTTGACCTGTGAACTTCTCATTGATTGAAAAGGCTGCTTTTGGATTTTTATGATACAAATTATTACCAGAATTCTTTAAGTATTCATAGGAAGTCTAATTGATGCAATGCTGAGCAGTACGCTCTTTTCAAAATGACACAAAAATTTGTTAAACCAAATTATTTTAATCTTCATAAGATATATTGATTTTATATTATTTCATGAAGAGTTACTGAAATGATCATAAAGTTTAATATTATTTTTGCATGTTTCCTTCCCTGAGGTAATGTATTATTCTACAGTAAATAAAACTGTTTACTGAAAATGTCTATCAAGTAATGAACCTGTACTTTAGGTAATTATTTTCCAAATACTACAAGTAAAAGTAACAACAGCTACTATTTTGTGGATATTTTCTAGGTGGCAGGCCCTTGGCAATAAACTTTCTATGCATTATCTAACCTGGCCCTCACAATCACCCTGCAAAGAAGGTACCATTATGACTTCTATTAATGTTTGTTAAGCACAAAAACAGTAGCTAAGAACTGTTAGGCATTTGGCCCAACATCCCACAATGGCAAGTGGCAGGTAACAGTTTAACTAAGGAATATAACCCCATAATTGGAATACTAAAAGCCAGTGGCATGATTCTATGGAGATTCCTGGTGGCTCAGATGGTAAAGCATCTGAGCCAGTACTCATGCCTGGAAAATTCCATGGATGGAGAAACCTGGGGGGCTACAGTCCATGGGGTCACAAAGAGTCGGACACAACTGAGCGACTTCACTTCACATGATTCTATAACTCAGTTGGCATTTCTGAATTTGCAATGTTGAGTTACTATTTGCTACCTGCCATTAGTGTGATGCGATGCAACTAACTATAAAACATGTATCTTCAGATATGTAGAAAATAAAAGATAAAGGAGAATATAATTTATTATGTAATTAATCCAAGGGCTTTAGCCAGGACTTCTCATGTCTTTCAAGCAGACAGGACTTATATCCCAATTGTGGGGAATGCTTTAGAGAATGCATCTTGAGTCAGAAAAAAGATGGCTAAAGATGTCATTATTGGGGACTCTAAAACACTATTCTTGCCAAAAGAAATTAGCAAAAGAGAAAAACATGTTGGAACGGAAAGATATTAATCCATATGGATATTTTTAACACTATATATGTATGTCCTGGGTGAGACAATTCTATTTCTAAGAAATGAAACTAAGATGAGCATAACACTTAAACCACATAAATGAAAGTTAAAGTGATTTAGATGTAGTAAAAAAAAAATCTGCTTGCAATGCAGGAGACCTAGGTTCAATTCCTGGGTTGGGAAAATCCCCTGAAGAAGGGAAAGGCTACCCACTTCAGTATTTTGGCCTACAGAATTCTACGGACTGTATAACCCATAGCGTCACAAAGAGTCTGACACGACTGACTTTCACTTTCACTGAAAAAAAACCCTTAGTATTCAAAATATTTAAATATAGGGATTATATAGACAAGAAAGCAATGTTAGGCATTCGTAATAATGATTTTGAGAAGCATATTTATTCATACATAAATAACTGACAAATAATGACAACCTGTTACTAGGAGAACACAAACTACAGAAAAATATATAAACTGTTCCCCTTTGGGGGGTTAAAAAAGTATCTCAGTATATCTGGGGTTATCTTTGGTAATGTAGGTAAAAGTATTTTATTCTTGTGTATTTTTTTCTGATTATTTTATACAATTATCAATAAACTTGATGACAGAACCAAAAAGTTATTTTAAGAAATCCACTGTTTCTTCCTTTCCCAATAAAATGTTGTCACTACTTAGCTTATTTTCAAAAGAGGTCCATGATTTACTAAATGTTTCTGTTAATTATTTTACTTAATGAAGAATGAAGAGCACTCTTTTAAAAATGATATGTTTAATCTAAACTTGAGAATATGAATTTCATTAAATTCAAAATAATAAACTTTAAGTATTCTCTGTCTGCATGACGTTCTTTTAGTACTTTGGGAAATACCAAGATGAAGAATCTATGGTCCCAGCCCACATGGAACTCACAAATATAAGAAGAAATAAGGCACATAAAACCTAACTGTAATATGACACAAAATGTATGAACTGCATCAATAGTGGTAAATGTCTTATAGTAGCAGGGAGGTAGAAAATACTTCCCATTTAGTGAATCAAGAGAGGTTTACTAGAGATGACGGCATTTGACTTTGAAACCAGGCTTAAAGAATGGATTGAACTTTTATTCAGTTCAGTTTAGTTCAGTTCAGTCCAGTCACTCAGTCCTGTCTGACTCTTTGCGAGCCCATGGACTGCAGCATGCCAGGCCTCCCTGTCCATCACCAACTCCCAGAATTTACTCAAACTCACGTCCATTGAGTCGGTGATGCCATCCAACCTTCTCATCCTCTGTTGTCCCCTTCTCTTCCTGCCTTCAATCATTCCCAGCATCAGGGTCTTTTCAAATGAGTCAGTTCTTCTCATGAGGTGGCCAAAGTATTGGAGTTTCAGCTTCAGCATCAGTTCTTCCAATGAATATTCAGGACTGATTTCCTTTAGGATGGACTGGCTTGATCTCCTTGCTGTTCAATGGATTCTCAAGAGTCTTCTCCAACACCACAGTTCAAAAGCATTAATTCCTTGGTGCTCAGCTTTCTTTATAGTCCAACTCTCACATCCATACATGACTACTGGAAAAACCATCACTTTGACTAGATGGACCTTTGTTGGCAAAGTAACGTCTCTGCTTTTAATGTGCTGTATAAGTTAGTCATAACTTTTCTTCCAAGGAGCAAGTGTCTTTTGGCTGCAGTCACCATCTGCAGTGATTTTGGAGCCCCCAAAATAGTCTTTCACTGTTTTCACTGTTTCTGTATCTATTTGCCATGAAGTGATGGGACCCGATGCCATGATCTTAGTTTTCTGAATGTTGAGCTTTAAGCCAACTTTTTCACTCTCCTCTTTCACTTTCATCAAGAGACTCTTTAGTTCTTCATTTTCATCCAGCCCAGCGTTTCTCATGATGCACCCTGCACATAAGTTAAATAAGCAGGGTGACAATATACAGCCTTGATGTACTCCTTTCCTGATTTGGAACCAGTCTGTTGTTCCATGTTCACTTCTAACTGTTTAGAACAGTTTAGATTTCCTGATCTGCATACAGATTTCTCAAGAGGCAGGTCAAGTCATCTGGTATTTCCATCTCTTGAAGAATTTTCCAGTTTGTTGTGATCCACAGAGTCAAAGGCTTTGGCATAGTCAGTAAAGCAGATGTTTTTCTGGAACTTTCTTGCTTTTTCGATGATCCAGTAGATGTTGGCAATTTGATCTCTGGTTCCTCCGCCTTTTCTAAATCCAGCTTGAACATCTGTAAGTTCATGGTTCATGTACTGTTGAAGCCTGACTTGGATAAATTTGAGCATTACTTTACTAGCATGTGAGATGAGTGCAACTGTGCAGTAGTTTGAACATTCTTTGGCATTGCCTTTCTTTGGGATGGACTTTTATAGATGTATTTAAAGAGTTAGGTATTTCCAGCAGGTGGGAATTAGATGAGAAGCACTTTGGAGGGAATAAAGCAGAATGAACAATATGGTTCGTTTCACATATTGAGTATTTGGCAAGTAAGAGTGAACAGGCTGAAAAGGGAGTGGAAACAAGTTCAAAACATTCCAATAATAACAACAACAAAAAGGCTAAAGTGTTTGGTCTCTATCATTTATTGATTGTGGCATTAATAAAAGGTTTTGAGTAAAGAAATGACATTATCTATATTAATTATAAATAGTATTAAGGTTAAATGCACTTAGGATCAAGGGACTGTTAATTCATGTACAGTTCAATTAAGCCCAAGATTCTGGATGCTTCAGAATCACATGAGAAAAAAAAATCTTGATATCTTGATAGAATAGTACAAAAGTAAAGGTACTCTATTTCAACTAGAGAACTGAGAAAAGTCTTTGTTCTCTTCCTACAGTTTTTTAAAAAACATTCTCAGATTTAATATTCTACATCTTACCATGAAAAATGCAAATACTTATGCTAGAAATATCAATAACCTCAGACATGCAGATGACACCACCCTTACGGCAGAAAGTGAAGAGGAACTAAAAAGCCTCTTGATGAAAGTGAAAGAGGAGAGTGAAAAAGTTGGCTTAAAGCTCAACATTCAGAAAACGAAGATCATGGCATCCAGTCCCATCACTTCATGGGAAAAAGATGGGGAAACAGTGGAAACAGTGTCAGACTTTATTTTCGGGGGCTCCAAAATCACTGCAGATGGTGACTGCAGCCATGAAATTAAAAGACACTTATTCCTTGGAAGAAAAGTTATGACCAACCTAGATAGCATATTCAAAAGCAGAGATATTACTTTGCCGACTAAGGTCCATCTAGTCAAGGCTATGGTTTTTCCTGTGGTCATGTATGGATGTGAGAGTTGGACTGTGAAGAAGGCAGAGCACCAAAGAATTGATGTTTTTGAATTGTGGTGTTGGAGAAGACTCTTGAGAGTCCCTTGGACTGCAAGGAGATCCAACCAGTCTATTCTGAAGGAGATCAGCCCTGGGATTTCTTTGGAAGGAATGATGCTAAAGCTGAAACTCCAGTACTTTGGCCACCTCATGCGAAGAGTTGACCCACTGGAAAAGACTCTGATGCTGGGAGGGATTGAGGGCAGGAGGAGAAGGGGACCACCGAGGATGAGATGGCTGGATGGCATTATTGACTCGATGGATGTGAGTCTGAATGAACTCCGGGGGTTGGTGATGGACAGGGAAGCCTGGCGTGCTGCGATTCATGGGGTCACAAAGAGTCGGACACGACTGAGTGAATGAACTGACTCACTGATGTTAGTAAAATCATTTGTGAAAAATTAAGAACCACAATTAGGAAAAACATAGCTTTCTAAAGTAGAACTGCCCAATTTATATGAGGTTATGTGCCGATAAAACAGTTAATCAAAACAAGAATCAAGTGTTTTTGTGGACTTGTAAAATGTTCATGCATTCACGAGATATTTTTTCCTCCTTGTACAAGACACTGAGGTCTTTGTTAATTTCCTAAATATAATAATTCAAGTGACTTCCCCACATATGTCAGTAGGAGTGCATATGCCACAATAAGACTTTGCCTTTCTCTGCTCCAAATAAAATTGCCTCAATATATTAGTAGTGCTGGACAGTCAACAAGGGAAATTAAGAGATCATCTTGTTTATCTTCTGCTTATTTTGTAAACCACCCTGTCTCTGATTCTCCATAAAAGATAGTGACTGTAAGCCTTCATTTTTAGAAAATACTTAAAACAGATAATTTCTTTTTAATAATCTCATGATGATTATCTGTTATAAACTAAGTTCCTTTTTTTGTTGTTATTTTGGAATGGAAAAGAAAAAAAGAAACAGCCAGTCATCCATTATATGTGATCAATTATCTTAGCTAGTTCAAACGGGTCAACCTTTTAAATTGATTTCCCTAGCAGGCAATTGCTCATCTCCACAATCAGGTTACTATTCTAGCTAGCAAGCTCAAAATGGGTACTTTTGGTAATATGGAGCTTGGATATAAAAAAGTGTCTAACTCAGAAATATGCTTTTATTAGCCTAACAGAAATTCGAATTGCATACCATACTCATAGGGGCTGTTAGTATAACCCACTTCTGTGAAGGACAGGATTTAAACATAAATCCTTTTGTAGTAAAACTGAATGTTAGATATTTCCATAGCCTTCTTTAGGGTAAAAGATTTTTTCCAGGCCATTGCACTATGACTTATAACTTTAATTTTTTAATTGTTTAATAATCTTTGTTAATTCATTGCAACAAAATATCTAAGGCAATTCTAATTATTAAGCATCATGGGGATTCTCCAGGCAAGAACACTGGAGGGGTTGCCATGCCCTCCTCCAGGGGATTTTTTAAACCCAGGAATCAAACCCAGGAATCAGGTCTCCTGAATTGCAGGCAGATTCTCTATCATCTGAGCCGCCAGAGAAGCCCTTGATTATTAAGCATTGGATTCATACTATTATTGAAAAGGAATCAATGAGAGGAACCTCTATACACTGCAATGCAATACACTATATATAATGCAGTTGTTGTGGAAAATGGTTTGGTGATTCCTCAAAAAGTTAAACAGAATTATCATTAGACTCAGTAATTTCACTCTTTGGTGTATACTTGAAAGAATTGAGAGCAGGAGCTCAAACAGATACTTATATGCACATACTCATTACAGCACTGTTCTCAAAAGTCAAAAGGTGGAAACAATCCAAGTGGTCCTCAATTAATAAATGAATAAACACAATATGATCTACACATTCAGAAGGAATATTATTCAGCTATACAGAAACAATGAAGGTCTAATACATGCTACAATATGTATAAATCCTTGAAAACATTATGCTGAGTGAAATAAGCCAGATAAACATTATATGATTTCACTCATATGACATATCTAGAATGAAGGAGTCTTTTGGGCCTAGAAAAGAAAACAACAGTCTCAAAGGCCCTTGCTGAATCATCTAAATTCAGAGAAAACTAAACAGAACTTTAGGTCCCGCCCTGATGCTCCAGGCCAGTTCCATCTACTGGGACTTATCACCCAGAAACCTTCCACCCCCTACACCTGCCCAGAAGACTTATCACCCCCTGCCCAACTACAAATGTCATCTCAACTAAAAAAATACCCAAAACATCCCGCCTGATTAACGTTTCCCTTATCGATTCCACAAGCCTCCCTATAAATATGGAGCCTCCCTGATCCCTCATCAGTTTCAGCCTGGTCCTTAGGCCCTCCTTGCCTGAATAAAGGTAACCTACTTCTGTTGAGGTCGTCTTTCCTTTTTCTGCCTCGACCTGAACTATACCTTTACATAGAATAGGCAAATTTATAGACAGAAAGTAGAGTTTACCAGTGGGAAGTTATCATTAATGGGCAGAGTTTCTGTTTAGTGTGATGAAAAAAAGTTTTGGATATAGAAAGTGATGATGGTTGCACAATATTGTGATTGTAACTAATCCTATCAAATTGTATGCTTAAAAATGGTTAAAATGGAAAATATTATGTTATAAATGTTTATATATATATAAATGTATTAGTGAGAGTTATATATAATACACGATTAGTATGAGAGTCCATGTGTCCATGTACTGTATTTTTACTGATAAATCCTATATTGTGCTTTTAAAAAATCAATAGAGCCATATATTCAATTTGCATGCAGTCTACTGGAGGCTAAAACTCTGTGAATTCCTTTCTGCTATACTGATGCATTGCTGTTTGCCACTTCTTATCAATTTCCCATCCCCTCAAGGCAGTTTTTTCTTTAGTCCATTGATCCTCAGTGCATTTATTTCTAACCACTTTCATTTGAACTACACATGTTAAATTGTTAAGCAAGTAAATAGTTAATTATTGAAGATGTTCCTGGACTCAATGAACACTGTGTTTAAAATATCTCTCTTACAGATGATGAAGAAGGAAAGAAGTGGACAACATCAAGACAGACTTTGCCAGCTGAGTGTTACCTGTTCTAGCCAGAATATAATAGAGAGGTTTGAGGGAGGGACAAATATTCTAATGAGTTCCAGGTTTCTGGATTACAGAATTAAGGGAAATAGGGAAACTATGGAAAACCAGATTTTGATGTTTGCAATATGTGTGCATGACTGTTTATGGGAAGATAACTAACTTGGTTTTGGACATACTAGGTTGTAAGGGCTTTTAAATCACTTTTGAGACACACCTAATGGTCTTCTTCTATAGGCAGGTACATTTCTAAGTCTGATCCTCAGGGAATTCTGTACTATAGACTATAATTGAGAAGCCATTAGCATATAGAGTACAATTAGAATCACAGGTATTGGTGGTATGGCTTAGGGGAAAAGTTTAGAATAAGAAAAGGAGATGAAAGGTAAAGAGAGGAAAGGAGACAAGAGACTCTGTGACTTTCCACTGAGGACATTTAATGCCTGGATGATGAGGATGAGCCAGCAAAAGAGACAGAGAAGTTGCTATCAGAGCTGTAAGAGGACATTAGACCAGGCAAGTCATGGAAACTGAAGAAACAGGGTTTTCAAAGACTAAGAGGTCAATGGAATGACCTCCTTCTAAGCAGTCAAACTGAGGATTAAAAAATGTCCATTGTATTTCATGACCAAGGGGTCAGTGATAACTTTATAGAGAGCTGTGTGTATGGCACAGTAAGGTAGAAAACCAAACAGTTGTGGTTTGACTGGTGAGTAGGAAGTGAATTGGTAGAGCTGGAGAGTATAGACAATTCTAAACAAGAGAAGAAAAGGAAGTTGGTATCTAGAGGTGGAAGGAGATGTCTTGTTATTGTTTTACTCTGATACCCTTCATCTTTAGAATAAAAAATCCAATTGGACTTTTATTCTTCTTTCTGTCTAAACATCTCTCTTACCTTTTGTTAGGTTGGTAGAATAGAGAAAAGGAGTCCAAAATGGCGGTGGCTAAAAGACAAGGAAGGGAAAAGCCCACAAAAATAGAACAGAAGAATGTCAAAGGAAGGTCCGAGGACCTGAGTGAAGACTTCAGGTAGAACAGCACTCCTGACTAAGCCCAATTTGCATAGGGCAGGCCCAGGGGAAGAAAAAAACATATAAAAAGAGGAGCCAAAGGCTCTCTCTCTCTCTCTCTCTATTTCTCGTGCGCGCATGCACGCGTGCTGGGGCACTCTTCTCTTTGTGTCTTTGGATCGACATGCCCTCACGCCTCAAAGATGGATTTTCCTGCTATCTTCTAAATAAAATAGAGCTGTAACACTGATTTGTCTAAAAGCTATAACATGGCCCATTCGAGAACTGAGACCTATAACACAGTCTGTCCAAGACCTGAGAGTTGTGACACGCCGAGAGGGCTTTAATGTCCGTCACTCCAAATCTTTGTTGTGATGAGACAAAGAACTGAGGAGCATACACTTGTCTGACATCTATGGTGCCGTGACTCGGATTTAACCTAGGTGAAATAACCTCCGTGCAGAAGAGGCCAAGCACAGTAGGAGCCCAACTCAGCGAAGCTCCTGTGGTAGAACCAGAACACGAAGAAAACCCAGCGGAGGGGAAGGCCCATCATGCTGGAAACCAGGACAGTGAAAAATGAACTCAGCAAAAAGCTCACACGGCTCAGTCTCAGATTCCAGAAGACCTCCGGTTAACGTAGGAGGTGCTTGCTCCTATGGCTGGAGGGACATGCTTAACAAAATCTTAATTCCTTTACAATCTCTCATTTCTTGTTTCCTTGAACAAGGAAGGAATTCTTATTTGCTGTAATTCCTGTTTGCTGCCTGCAAACAGGCAGCAGTGGGCGCAACTGAGGGACTCTGGAGAGACTACTCTTTGGTACGTCCCAAAGGCACTATCTGCTAGGCCCCAGTAGCTGTTACCCAAGCTGGTGGGGGTTCTTCTGTCCTTACTCTTTTCTGTGCCAAGAATCAGGACAATGAAAACTGTGAGCACAGGTCAGGAATTTAGCAAAATTTCCAGCAGGCTATGAAGGGGATTCCTTGGCATGTTTTTCCCACTGTTTTTTCCTCCTGTCTTTCAACTCTATCCTAGGACTTGAGCCAGGCCAAAAAGTAAGAGGTGGATTTGTTAGGATTCAGAGAGAAGCCAAGCTTCAGGGTGTGGGCCAGGACAAGGGCTCAGGTCACGGAATTAGGCCTGGCTAGGTTTTGAGAGTGGGGTGAATTCATATGCTAATGAGTGGGAGGATCATCCCAACCATTGTGGAACCACCCACTCCTCCCTCTTTTGACAGTGCCTTAGAGCTGTCCTGCCACCTCTGGGTGTGTCTTTTGGCTTATAGATTGGGGATTAAGGTTTACTTGAATTTAACTTGTCATTTAGGGCCCAACTGATTTTAATTGGTTTATGTTATACCCTTGTGCTATGTCATTCTTTCAAAGGTTGTGCTCTGCCTCCTAGCCTCCTGTTTCATGCTCCTTTCTTTAGCCCTATCTGGGCCCACAATGTTGCCTCTACCATTTTTTGGAGAGACAACCAGAAAATAGCTGGCCTTGGAAATACTGTATAATATCCAACCCCTTAATCCTACCCAGCACTGGTTACACTGGAGATCTTGGGGATGCCCAGCTCCAGTCCGGGGGTCCCATGAGGTCATCACGCCTTGACCTGCCTAGGGATATGGTCCTCGAAAGGTTGTCACGCCTCAACCTGCTTGGGGATCTGCCAGTCCCAGGGGTCCCAGGAGGTCATCACGCCTCGACCTGCCCAGGGATTCGATCTCTAGGAGGCTGTCACGCCTCAGCCTGCCTGGGGATCTGCACCCTGACCCAGGGATGCCTGGCTTTCAGGTTGTAACAGTACTAGGTAGGATGAGCTTACATCATGATATCTATTCCTGTCCATGCTGGGCAAACTAGCAATGAGTTATAAACCCCTTAATTCTACCCAGCACTGGTCACACTGGAGACCTTGGGGACACCCAAACTCCAGTCTGGGGGTCAAAGGAAATCATCACGCCTTGACCTGCCTAGGGATCTGGTCCTCAAAAGGTTGTCACGCCTCATCCTGCTCAGAGATCCACCAGTCCCAGAGGTCCCAGGAGGTCGTCATGCCTTGACCTGCCCAGGGACCCAATTCTTGGGAGGCCATCACGCCTCGACCTGCCTGGGGATTCAATCTCTAGGAGGCTGCCACACCTCAGCCTGCCTGGGGATCTGCACCCTGACCCAGGGATGCCTGGCTATCAGGTTGCAACAGTTCTGGGTAGGATAAGCTTCAGAAAGACTCCCCCTAAGGAAGTCCACCTATGAAAACAGAAGGAAGCCTATTACTTGTGGGACTGTGCCCAGTCTCAGCAGTAACTCAGGAGCCCAGTGAGAACCCCACTGCCTTTCTGGAAAGGCTAAAAGAGCCCCTCCAAAAGTTTATCAATCTGGATTTAGACTCTTATGAGGGACAGGTGATTTTAAAGAACAAATTCCTGTCCCAATGTGCATCAGATGTCAGAATTAAGTTACAACAGCTACAGCAGCAGGACCCTGCTGCCTCTTTAGATGAGATGATACAGACAGCCACCAATACCTTTTATAACAGAGAACAGAAGAAGGAGGCCAAGGCCCAGGAGAGGGAGAGAAGGAAAGAGACAAGGCATGCCCAGATGCTGGCCGCCCTCCAGGGAAGCCCTATGGCAAACCTCGAGTCCTTGAAGGACAAGGCATGAGACAAATGCCTAATCTGTAGACAGGCAGGGCACTGGGCCAAAGAGTGTCCAAACCATGACAAGTCTCCTAGAATGGCTTGCCACGAATGCCATCAACTGGGACACTGGGCAGCACTCTGTCCTTGGGACCCAAGAGCCTCAAGGTCAAGCGCCAAGCCTACCCTCATGATGGTTGAAGAGAACTGAAGCAGCCCGCTCCAGCCAGCCCACTTGTCACAGATAACCATCACGGGGCTGGAGCCAAGGGTGCAACTGGATGTGGCAGGTAGGTCCAAGAATTTTTTGGTTGACACAGGGGCTACCTACTCTGTCTTGATCTCCTATTTTGGAGCCTTCTCCTCCCAAAGTTGTACCATTTTGGGTGCTACAGGAAAAGCAACTACTAAAAGATTCACCCAAGGACTTCTTTGTTGCTGGGATGGACAAATATTTTCCCACCAGTTTCTGGTGGTCCGTGAGTGTCCTACTCCCTTACTGGGAAGAGATATACTCACTAAATTGGGGACCACCCTTATGATGGGAAGCTTTTCAGCCCTTAGAGCTCTATAGCTCCTGGTTACTACTGAAGAACCCATTACACCTTCTCCAATAGAGAGGAACCAAAAACTATGGGAAGACAAAGTTAACCCCCAGGTGTGGAACCAGGGAATTCCTGCACGAGCCCACCAAGCTGAACCGGTCATCATTGTCCTCTGAGATCCCACTCAGTTTCCTAACCAGAAACAATATCCCCTCAAAAGAGAGTCTGAGGAGGGACTATAGCCTTTAATAAATAAATTCCTTGCTTGTGTGCTATTTGTCCCCACCAGTTCGCCATGTAACACCCCAATCCACTCAGTAAAGAAAAAGGATGGAACCTGGAGAATGATTCAAGATCTCCAGATCATAAATGAAGCTGTAGCCCCCCTCCATCCCACAGTACCCAATCCCTATGTAATCTTGGGAGAAATCCCACCCAGTGCCAAGTGGTTTACAGTTTTGGATCTCAAAGATGCTTTTTTTTTTTTTTTTTGCATACCACTGGCTAAAGAATCCCAATATCTTTTTGCCTTTGAGTAGGAGGCCCCAGGAAAACAACACCAACAGATGACTTGGATAGTATTACGTGAGGGGTTCAGAGATAGCCCCCACCTGTTTGGACAGGCCCTTTACCTGGGATCTCCTAGATCTGGACCTGGGGCCTAATGGGAAAATATTACAATACATAGATGACCTACTAATCTGCTCTCCAGATGAGGAAAATGCCCAACAACATGCAATTCAGGTTCTAAACTTTTTGGTAGAAAGGGGATATAAAGTCTCCCATCTAAGGCACAGATGGTCAAGACAAAAGTCACTTACCTGGGAGTTCAGACTACACACGGGTCTAGGAGGTTGTCCTCTGCTCGGGTACAAGGAATCCTCCAGTTGCCCTCCCCCATGACTTGAAAACAATTGTGAGCTTTCCTGGGGCTAACTGGGTATTGTAGAATCTGGATACCCAACTATGGTCTAATTGCTCAGCCCTTATATGAAAGCTTAAAGGGACAAGATGATTCAATTCCACTGATGTGAGGAACTCCTCAAAAGAAGGCAGAGGCTACATTAAAACAGGCCCTAACTCAGGCACCTGCCTTGAGGTTGCGAGACCCAGTAAAAGCATTCCAACTTTATGTCCATGAAAGAGAGTGAATAGCCTTGGGACTGTTAACTCAAAGGTTGGGACCTGAGCCCCAGCCTGTAGCTTCCTTATCCAAGAGACTTGATCCAACCACCCGAGGCTGGCCCCCCTGCCTTTGAAATCTTGCAGTGGTACTCAGGAATCAAGCCATGGAAGAAAACAGAAGAGGACACTCAATACACCTGTGGCTCCTGGGAGATCTCAGATACCTATTCAGGACTACAAATGGGTGCCATTCTAATGAACAGTCCCAAAATCTGGTTTCTGGGGATAAGATTTCTCAAGATAGCTCTAAAGAGCCAACACAGCTTGGCAGGGACTGTACTCCAAAACAGACAGGAGATAGATCTTCTGATTCCTAAACAAGGAGGGACTTGAGCCATCCTGGCGATGTGAATTTGAAATTGGCTAATGCCCCTACTAGTCCTTGTTATGCCATATTGATGATGCTTATGATTGCTCCATGTATTACCAATTGTCTAACCTGCTTTGTCTCTGACCAGGTCAACAAACTACAATATACAATGCCAGTTCACCAAAGATATAAAACTACAGCCGACCACAGAAAATATCACTCAACCTTAGATGGACACCGCTATGAGGACTCTGAGGCCTGAGACTAGCAAGGTGGGGTGCGGGGGCGGGCAAAACTCCTCGCCATCCCGGTTCAGCAGGAAGTAGACAGAAAGACCTCGATGCCCCTATTCCCAAAGAATTGGGCCTCCCATCTCTTGAAGGGGGAATGTTAGGTAGTTAGAATAGGGAAAAGGAGTTCAAAATGGCAGTGGCTAAAAGACAAGGAAGGGGAAAGTCCACAAAAATAAAACAGAAGGAGGTCAAAGGAAGGTCCAAGGACCGGAGTGAGGACTTCAGGTAGAACAGCACTCCTGATTAAGCCCAATTTGCATAGGGCAGGCCCAGGGGGAAGAAAAAAAACATATAAAAAGAGGAGCCAAAGGGCTCTCTCTCTCTCTCTCCTGCACGCTGTGGCGCTCTTCTCGTCACATCTTTGGATCGACGTGCCCTCACACCTAAATGATGGATTTTCCTGCTTTCTTCTAAATAAAATAGAGCTGTAACACTGATTTGTCTAAGAGCTATAACATGGTCCGTTCGAGACCTGAGAGCTTTAACATGGTCTGTCCAAGACCCGAGAGTTGTGACACACCGAGGGGGCTTTAGTGTCCGTCACTCCAAATCTTTGTTGTAACGAGACAAAGAATCAAGTAGCATACACTTGCCTGACACTTTCAAGACTAAACCTGTGCCCATCTATTCCTGCCTCCTCTCAGGCATATAGAACGTATTAAGTATTTACTATACATTAGTTTCTTATAAAAGGAATTGTAAGATTTGTTGCATTTCTTGCACATCCCTTTATATTAATTTCTCATTCATTGCTACTTGTTTCTTTTGGATATAGGTAAATCAGTCCTTTTTTAAGATGCTTTGTCTGTTATTCTGAATTTATGTATTTTTGGATATTAACTGTAAATACATATTCCACAAGTTTCACGTGCTCCCCTTAATGCTGAAGATCGCATGCATGCATGTATGTTCAGCTGCTTTGGTCATGTCCAACTTTTTGTGACACCATGGACTGTAGCACACCAGGTTCCTCTACCCATGGGATTCTCCAGGCAAGAATACTGGAGTTGGTTGCCATGCCTTCCTCTAGAGGATCTTCCTGACCCAGGTATTGACTTGCATCTCCTGCATCTCTTGCATTGGTAGGTGTATTTTTTAACCACTGAGCCACTGGGAAGCCCTGAAGTTTGTATAAAAGCATTTAATATTAATATTGTCATTTATGAAAGATACTTGTTAATTTCAAATGTTTAAGCTTACATACAATTGCAAAAAATACTGTCACTGTAGCAAATATCAGAAGTATTATTTCAGTTCTATTTTTACCAGTGATTGCTAATATTGAAAATATAAATAATTGGGCAATTTGAAAAGATAAAGAGGTTCTCAGATATTTTTCAGGTAAATTACAATGTTCTATAGAAAAGATTAATCATCTTCACATATTTTTGAAAGTCTTAGTTATCATGTATCATATATTAACACTAAAGAAGAAAACTAATTTACATAAATGAATACATTTTATAATTGTGAAAAGTAAATGGATGCACAAATAATATATATTTTTGTTTTAGATACTTCCTTCTAAAGAAATTTCTCAATAAGAATGATATGAAATAAATATAGCATTTAATCAGATTAAATCAATTCTAATAAGCTGTTTAGATTGTTTTGAATACATATGACAGTAAATAAGATTAGCATGCCTATACATAGTAGAAGAAAATGAAAGATATTTTTCAATAAACAGTGAACTTATGAAATGAACATAATACAAATTCTAAAATAGTGATTTTAATATGAGTAGTTGCTTAAAAGTAGGTGACAGTAATAGTAGCTAACAGTTGCTGAGTACTTAATATTTCTCAGAAACTTAATTTTATTATTTATCTATAACTTCCTAATAAGTATTATCATTATCATCCTTATTACACTGAGAGCAACTGAAGTCCAGAGTAGGGCACATCATTGATAAACAGTAGAGCAAAAATTGGAATTTAAATCTGACACTTAACCTTCATGCTTTAAAAACATCCACAATTAATCTAATTTAGAATTATTCTTTTCCCTGAGAACAATATTGGATCAAGCCTGTAATGTGTGTATTATAGCCCTTAACCAATAGAGTCATCCTTCAGTATCAGTGGGTATTGATTCTAGAACACCTACCCCTCCACTAACCACATCCACATACCCCACCCCCCCCACACACACCCACTGTGGACAGCAACATCTATGGATGCTCAAGACCCTTATATAAAATTGTTTAATACAGTCACCCCTCCATATCTGTGGGTTTAACATTCACAGATATAGAGAGCTAACTGTAGTAAGTTTGGGCATTCTTCACAGAAAAACAAAAAATAAAAAAACCATAAAGCAAATATCAAACAAACTGCTCAGATTGCAGAGATTATGTATATAGTTCTTAATTCAAAAGAGTTATGTGAAAATAAAAGGAGTTTTAAGTTATGTGAAAATGTGAAAAAAAGTTTTAAGTATGTGAAAATAAAATTCCCATAATTTTACCTATTTTTATAGAAAATAATTTTATTAGTACAATATTTAATCTTCAATTTTGAGAATATATTTGGATTAAATAAAACAAAAATTAAAAATATGATACATGTAAGCTTAATTTAATAAATATATTTAATAAAATAAAAGTCAAAAAACTTGCCTGACAGAATTCTGAATGTTATTTCATAAAACAAAGTAATAATAAATGAATGAATCAATTCAATGAATACTCAGTGTTACTAAATACTCAGTTTTATGAAAATATTATATGTTGATATTAGTCATTGGGTATAACTGTAAAGGAAATATTTCTTTTACTTTTCATTGTTGATTTCAACAGAATGACAAAACAAATACATGATTTAATTTAAAATATTTCTTTCTAAGTATTCCCTGAAATCTGGTCTGAATCTGTGTGAGATTTTTAGAAACATTTTGATATAAATAAAGATTACTGCCTACGATGTAAGAAATGAAGGAAATAATTCTCACTCAAAGATCAGAATTATTAAAAATGCTAAATCTCAGTATACCATGTTATTTATGATTGCCAATAAGAATTTATAAACCTTCTAAGTCGGGTATCAAACATCTACATCTCAAGAGTCATTGAAAGTGATGACATTTTATTTCAGCAGTTATTTTATTGAAAAAAGTATTTTTTCTTACGTTCATCATTATCTAGCAGCTCCATTTTAACAAGTGCTACTACATATATTCCCAATTAAATTATTTTTGGTTTTAAAAAATGTCATTCTCTTTCTTAGCTCTGATACTTGTGATTTTTAAAACCAACTATTTTTTAACAAATGAGACTATGATTTTCAACTCTGGGAGTTATCAGAGAATGGCAATAATCTGAGGTGGTAAGATATATTATGTGTTTCAGAAATTTTATAAAAGTGCATTGCTCACTTGGGGGTGAGGTGGCTCAGTGGTAAAGAATCATCCTGCCAATGCAGGAAACACAGGTTCAAACCCTGGGTTGGGAAATCTTCCAGGAGAAGGAAATGCCAGCCCACTCCAATATTCTTGTGTGGAGAATCCAATGGACAAAGCAGCTTGATGGGCTACAGTCCACAGTGTTACAAAGAGTAGGTCATGACTTAAGTGACTAAACAACACCAAAAAGTGCTCTTTCAAAGTAATGAAAAGCTATAGTTAAAGAAATTTTTCATAAATTGTACACAATATAGGATTTGTTACCGAGACCTATAGTCAATTCAATGAGGAGTAAACTTAAAAGTTATTTAACATCAAATTGATATTTTTGTTGTTTAGTTGCTAAGTGGTGCCCCACTCTTTAGTGACCAAATGAACTGTAACACGCAAGGCTCCTATGTCCATGGGATTTCCCAGGTAAGAATACTGGAGTGGGTTGCTCTTTCCTCCTTCATGGGATCTTCCCGACCCAGGGATCAAACCCATGTCTCCTATATTGGCAGGCAGATTCTTTACCACTGAGCCACCAGGAAGCCCATCAAATTGATATATATCTATATAAACCTGTGATAAGAAAAATACAGATACTGATAATTACTTACCAAGTAGAAATGAAAGTGGAGGGAAATGGCAATTCATTTAAAGAAAACTAGGAATTCAAAAAGAATATTAGAAAAGGATAAACAATGAATTAAAATGGTTGAAGTAAATGGAGTTTCCTGGTTTCTATTGATAAAGTATAGAATTAGAATAAAACTAATCTACTAGAAAATAGCTTGGTTTTATTCCTTTATGACTTACACCTTAAAGATTATGAACATTTTCAGTCTCAGTTTTGTAAACTCAACAATTCTAATCAAAATAGAGAGTATTGCATCAAAAACTTCAGAGTAGAGAGAATTTCATAACAGTATGTGCCAACAGATTCCTTTGATCCTCTTGAATTGACTATGTAGAGTGAGGGTTAGTTTTTGAACAAGCTGTCTGAGACTGTTTTTAACAGGCAACCACTTTGTGGTGAGAAGTTCAGGAATGACACAACTACTCCATTGTAATTGTTCTAAGAAAATCAAAGTTTCAACACAGAAATTGCCTTGTTTTTAATGGATACAAGTCATGGTGAAACAAACCCCTTTCCTTTTTCTCCAACTTTGAAGAGCCCTTGACATGAGTTCAGAAATGCTTCTATACAAGAAGATGCACAGTAAACAGTGAAGAGATACTTGCTAAGCTTAATTACATAAGTTGTTTCAGGAACTGAGAGCTTATTCAGCACACCTAAATATGAAATCTGTCTTCAGCTTTTAAAAAATTATAACAATTTACTGCCTGAAAAGATAAATTCCTTGAAGACTAGGTTTCTTTATACAGAAGATTTAAAATGTTTGTAAAGTAAATTTGATCTACACCTGATGCCTATTCTCAAGAAATAATTCAAATACATCTGTAAAAACGTTTCTTTGTTATGTATCTTAACAAGATTATTTATGAAATATATAAACATACTATGTGATAACATAACTTCTAAATTGCTGAAATTGTTTATACTTTATTCCCAGACTTATTAAATGTATTACCCATTTTTTATTGAAGTATAAGCTGACTTACAATATTATATTAGTTCCATCTTTATTAACTACATACAATACCAAGTTATAATACTGCTGACTATATCATTGTTCTGTACATTACATCCCCATGACATTTATTTTACGACTAGAAGTTTGCACCTCTTAATCCTCTTCACCAATTTTGTCCATCCCCATTACCACCCCTTCCAGTTTAGCAACCACTACTTGGTAATTTGTATCTGTGATAGACAGAGGGCCTGATGAACTATGGACGGAGGTTTGTGACATTGTACAGGAGACAGGGATCAAGACCATCTCCATGGAAAAGAAATGCAAAAAAGCAAAATGGCTGTCTGAGGAGGCCTTACAAATAGCTGTGAAAAGAAGAGAAGCGAAAAGCAAAGGAGAAAAGGAAAGATATAAGCATCTGAATGCAGAGTTCCAAAGAATAGCAAGGAGAGATAAGAAAGCCTTCCTCAGCAATCAATGCAAAGAAATAGAGGAAAACAATAGAATGGGAAAGACTAGAGATCTCTTCAAGAAAATTAGAGATACTAAGGGAACATTTCATGTAAAGATGGGCTTGATAAAGGAGAGAAATGGTATGGACCTAACAGAAGCAGAAGATATTAAGAGGTGGCAAGAATACACAGAAGAACTGTACAAAAAAGATCTTCACAACCCAGATAATCATGATGGTGTGATCATTCATCTAGAGCCAGACATCCTGGAATATGAAGTGAAGTGGGCCCTAGAATTAAAATAAATAAATTTATATTTTAAGAAAGCATCACTATGATCAAAGCTAGTGGAGGTGATGGAATTGCAATTGAGCTCTTTCAAATCCTGAAAGATGATGCTGTGAAAGTGCTGCACTCAATATGCCAGCAAATTTGCAAAACTCAGCAGTGGCCACAGGACTGCAAAAGGTCAGTTTTCATTCTAATCCCAAAGAAAGGCAATACCCCAAAATGCTCAAACTACCACACAATTGAACTCATCTCACATGCTAGTAAAGTAATGCTCAAAATTCTCCAAGCCAGGCTTCAGCAAAATGTGAATCATGAACTTCCTGATGTTCAGGCTGGTTTTAGAAAAGGCAGAGGAACCAGAGATCAAATTGCCAACATCTGCTGAATCATGGAGAAAGCAAGAGAGTTCCAGAAAAACATCTATTTATGCTTTATTGATTATGCCAAAGCCTTTGACTGTGTGGATCACAATAAACTGAGGAATATTCTGAAAGAGATGGGAATGCCAAACCACCTGATCTGCCTCTTGAGAAACCTATATGAAGGTCAGGAAGCAACAGTTAGAACTGGATATGGAACAACAGACTGGTTCCAATTAGGAAAAGGAGTATGTCAAGGCTGTATATTGTCACCCTGCTTATTTAACTTATACGCGGAGTACATCATGAGAAATCCTGGGCTGAAAGAAGCAGAAGCTGGAATCAAGATTGCCGGGAGAACAATCAATAACCTCAGATATACAGATGACACCACCCTTATGACAGAAAGTGAAGAGGAACTAGAAAGCCTCTTGATGAAAGTGAAAGAGGAGAGTGAAAAAGTTGGCTTAAAGCTCAACATTCAGAAAACGAAGATCATGGCATCTGGTCCCATCACTTCATGGGAAATAGATGGGGAAACAGTGGAAACAGTGTCAGACTTTATTTTGGAGGCTCCAAAATCACTGCAGATGGTGATGGCAGCCATGAAATTAAAAGATGCTTACTCCTTGGAAGGAAAGTATGACCAACCTAGATAGTATATTCAAAAGCAGAGATATTATTTTGCCAACAAAGGTCCGTCTGTCTAGTCAAGGCTATGGTTTTTCCAGTGGTCATGTATAGATGTGAGAGTTGGACTGTGAAGAAAGCTGAGCACCGAAGAATTGATGCTTTTGAACTGTGGTGTTGGAGAAGACTCTTGAGAGTCCCTTGGACTGCAAGGAGATGCAACCAGTCCATGTTAAAGAAGATCAGTCCTGGGTGTTCTTTGGAAGGACTGATGCTGAAGCTGAAACTCCAATACTTTGGCCACCTCATGCGAAGAGTTGACTCATTGGAAAAGACTTTGATGCTGGGAGGGATTGGGGGCAGGAGGAGAAGGGGACGACAGAGGATGAGATGGCTGGATGGCATCACCGACTCAATGGACCTGGGTTTGGGTAAACTCCAGGAGTTGGTGATGGACAGCATGGTCTGGTATGCTGCAATTCATGGGGTTGCAAAGAGTCAGACATGACTGAGCAACTGAACTGAACTGAACTGAACTGTCTCTTTCTGTTTTGTTATATTATTGGTTTGTTTTTTAGATTTCTCCTATAAGTGAAAACATGTTTATTTTCTCTGTCTTTGCTTCTAGAGCAGAAGTCACCAAACTTCTTCTTTAGGGTGCCAGATAGTAAATATTTTAGGATCATGTGCTAAGAGATAAAATCAAGGTACTGAAAATCATTATGCAGATACTATATGAAAAAAGAGAAACTAAATTTCCACAAATATTATATTGATGACATTCAAATATAATAATATAAATTGAGCATGGTTTGTATAATATAGATTAGTGAGAAAATGCAATTTTGGGGGGGGGCAGTGAGGGATTATTTTGCTTAACAGAGGTCCAATGTTCCCTATCATGAAAATCAATTGCAAGTATTTTTCTGTAATGTGATTTTATATATTACTTCTTTGAATATATTTCTTCACCCAGGTAGACAGTACCAACTACTGACATAAATTCATGAACACATGGTTTCAACTGAATGTATTTACTGCTTGGAAGGGATTTATAGAATTGTATTAGATCATCTTGATATTTGCCTTTTAGCTTGTCTTTAAATTGTAAATTAATGACTTCCAATTGAAGGTTAGGTAGAAGCTCCTCAACTGCACATTTAAATGCAGTTTGAAATACACAAATTTCCTTTGCACTTGCATCAAGGCCTGAAAAGTGCTTCAGGAATGTAATTTGAGCTCTTAAGATATATCCATTGCAGATATGTGTGAGAATGAGGACTGCACTTCTTACTTTAACTTTCACTGCACCAGGGTAGTCTAATGAAGCTTGACATTACTTGTGATTCAAATAATATTAGTTGTTCTCGACATTATAGCAGTGTAAGTTGCACATATGGATGCTGTTTGCCTTGTAATTTAAGTTGAATTTATTAAGAACCATTATCAAGTTTGCAGCAGAAGCTAAATTCTAATACCAACTTGGCTTAAATCACAGTGGGTAAGGGCTTGACTTGACCCTGGAATTGTAGGTGTTGGACCCCTGTTCCCCTGTTCTAAAGGATACCAAAGGTAATTGTTTACATTGTCCTAGAGTAAATATTTATCATTTTTACTTGCCTTGAGCAAGATGTAGAGAACTCTTACAGTGTCCATTCTTTCATGAATTTCTTGAATAATCATTTGTCAAAGGTTTACTGTGTTATTTGAATTCTAAGGATTATCAGGGAACTAAAAACACAGTCTAGTGAGGGAAAAAGTCATGTCAGCATAATATGATAAATGTCAGAAATATGTAAAGGTACTATAAGAACGAAGAGGGGAAAACCAACTGATTGTGATTTATCTGATGCCATAGTTAAAAAGAGATGCCAGATGAGAAGATACTTGGTCTTGGTCATAACGCATTTATAACAGTTTCTTAGGCAAAGAAATTAGGAAAGGAAATTCTGGACAAAGAGATTGCTTTGATAGAGGACTGGAGGCATTAAAAATATTGTTCCAGAGAAATTGAGAGCAAGTAGAAGCAAAGTGGAAGGAGGAAAAGAGGGTAGTGGGAGGGTGTGGTTGGAGAGGCAAGATGAAGTTAGACTGAGGTAGCCTTTGGAACCAGGTCTTAATAAACTTTAACATGCAAACAAATCACCTCAACAATTTGGTTAAAATGCAACTTCTGATTCAGTTGATGGGGTCTCCATTCTGCATCTCTAACAAGATCCCAGGTGGTGTGATGCTACTGGTTGTAGGACAACCCTCGAGTAGCAAGCCTCTACACAACACTAAGGATTTTAGCCTTCTTCCCTCTTCCTGTTATCATCCCTATGATAATGAAGATTAAAGTTTTAAGAATGTTCAACAGAAAAATATGCAAATTATGTGGAATGGATGGATAAGACTGAAGTGGTGATAGCTATGATCCCTGAAAAATAGTCATCAGGAAGCTATAATAAAATCTGGCCCCACTCCATGCCATTACCTCTATTCTTCAGTAAAAAGGCATAAATAGAATTTGATTTCCTTAGGGCTAAAAAAAATACTTAGTAACAGGATTCATTCTAACGGATATATACAAAAGAAATGTTTTGGCATATAATAGCTAACCTCCACTTTGCTAAAACTGATGTCAGAGGAATTCAAACTCTGCCAATGTAAGAGCTTTATTTTAAGTTACAGGAAAAAAAAAAAGATGGTTAATTATGTGGGTATTCTTAAGAATGGGATAGGCACTTCTCTTGAAGTGGCTCAGTCCTATCAAAGAATTGTGTGATTTTTATGTTCTGTTTAAAATCCCATGCATGGTACTGCACTGTATGGTATCTCTTGTGGTCAATAGGTGATGAAATGAGTTTGTTCATGAAATTAACTGTATATATCTGCTTGGTCCAAAGACTAATTACATGTAGAATAATCAGAACATAAGATTACCGTTACAGAATGAATATAAACATAAACACTACATAGAAATGAAAATATCTCTTATTTTATGTCTTCTAAAAGAAATGTTATCAGGTATTAATAAGTTGATAGAACTATATGCTTGCTCTAGTCAATGTGATTTAATCCTTTGTAAATACAAAAAATCAAAAAAATCCATTACAGAATGGCAAAAATGCAAGGTGAAGGTAAAAAGTCAGATTGGAATCCAGAAATAAAATTAAAGAATGTATATTATTTTAAGATGTATATGCAATAGCAAGGCATACAAATTGGGCTCTGAGCTTTATAGCAGCCATGCAATGGATAAATCTATCTGTTTTTCTATGTGAATATTTAAACAACTTCTCCCTTATACCAAGTGGAATAAAAGTGAATAAGCCACCACATAGCTGCTCTATAAAATTTTATTAAGGAGAAAATTACTTTTCAACCTTTGGCAAGTTACTTGCTCATTCTTGTTGTGCTAATAGCTGCTGTTTTGAAGCAAAGATTTGTTCTTTAATGTATTTACTGGGGCAATATCTGTGATAATTGGCAGCATCTTTACTTCACATTTACTTATCCTGTGCAGAACCTCTGATGTGATGTGCTTATTTGATTTTCTCTCATTTGTTTTGATAAATAAACTTACATTTTCTTCTATAGTAAAAAACTGATGTACTTCATCTGTGTTATAAGAACACTTATAATTGAGTGAATCATGGGAAGTCAACAACACTTATTAAATCTTTGAAGTTTAAAAACATGACTTAAAACATGTATACAGAATTGGTTTCCCTAGGGCAGCTGTAGTGAAAGGCAAAGATTATATAGGGAATCCACATAGACAAGTAGCAGATGCATTATTATCATTATCACTATTTACTATTAGACAATAATAGTTTAAAATCGACCTTGCTACCTTGGCACTGATTTTCTACTACACCACTACAAGGAATTCCTTAATGTGAGGTTTCAATGTCTGTATCAATTGCTATTCTCAACTAAAACTTATTCTCTTAAAATCAATATTCTTATTTATAAACTAGTTCTCTGAGTTATTACAAATCATGATGATGCTTTGAACAAGCTAATGGTTACAAGAATGTTAATCGATTTTCCCACTTGGAAAAAGTCATGCAGAGAACTGCCTTTTATTCAATATTGAGTTGGTTCGTTTGTAGACTGATTTAATTTTGAATCAGTAGGATTATGAGAAATAAGAAAATGTTTGAGTTTTCAGCTCACTCCTTTCTGTTGTGACATTTTGTTCTTTCGTTCCATCATCTCCATTAGTTTGCCAACTGGCAGTGACAGGAGTGTAAAACTACTGCAAATTGTTACTTCAGCAGTACTCCGCCTGCCAAGAGCTGATCAGCTGCTCCTCTAAGTGCACCTTTCACTCTTTCCTAACTGAAGCCGCCTAAGCTGACAGTGCTGCTGGATAATAAATCTCACCCAGCAGCATTTGAATTTAATCACCTGGTTCCTACCACTTTAAGATAAACATGCACAAATGCAATCATTATGAAAACAAATGTCTGGTCCGCAAATTGGAGGGGGTGTGAGGTACAGGACCACAAGGGCAAGCGCTCACACTCTTTTCTATTTATGGCTTCATTTGAACTGATTTATCCATCTCTTTCTCATTTCCCCTGTCTCAGCAGTAATAAACTGCATCACCTTTCCTTAACCTGAGAATGCAGTCAAGCTTTTCCCTGTTGAAGACATTCTAACGGGGCTCTGTGGGTCACCTGACAAAGGGCTGGCAGAAGTGATGGATGTTGCATTCTTTCTCCCATGGATCTGGAAGCATTGCACCTTCTTGGGTCAAATTAGGACTTCTGAGGATAATAACTGGATTCCCCATGCAGTTGTGAAACTGCCAGGATCTTCTGGATGGATAAGATCAGCAAGTATTACAAATTGATGTAGTCAACCTCAGAGAAGCAGACTGAACACTTATAAAAATTTTCAGATGACAGAAAACATGAATAAGCAGATAGAGAATGGGTTTCTTGGCTGACACCTGGCAAATGGAGTTTAAACACGAAAAGGTAGAAGAGTAATTCATATTGACCATAAAACTAAGAGGAAACACATACTCTATCAGTATTTCAAACTCTGTCTCAGTCATGGTAGCCTCCTTACTTCCCATAATCTGTCCTCATTGCCCAACAAAGCATATCCTTTTGAAGTCTAGACATTAGCCATTCTAGGACTGTTTTGCTTCTTGTATAGTAGTACCCTTTTTAATTCTTACCTAAATATAACCAGAATTAACTCTTCCTCTTTGGGAAAGCATACCATGAAAGAAGTCATTACCAATACTTGTCTCAAACAGCATCACTTTATATGAAATTATATTTATAGTAGAAAATTATTATTTTAAGGTTTTCTCATTTAGAAGAGGAAACACTTAAGAAACCGGCATGTCTTAAAGATCTGAGAAATTTCCCTCTTTGTTTTTGGTCTCACTGAATACTATTTTAAACTAGAAGTCAGGTCTTAAAATATATATAGCAGGGAAGAGACAGGCAAATAAGTAAAATAAATAAAATGATTCTCAAGTTATTATATAAGGAAAGTCCATCTATGAGCTTAAAAAAAGGTCCTAGCATTATAACCAATTTTATATTGCAATTCAAGGATTTCCTTTTACACACCCCTGTAAATTAGGACTAGTTTTTAAAGTCACCAAGTACCTTCTTAAATTTAAATTATGCTAAATATTCATTTTATTTAAAGTTCAGACAAAACTATTTATTTTGTTTTATTTTTTAAGTTGGAATATAATTGTTTTACTATGTTGTGTTAATTTCTGCCATACAACTACATGAATCAGCTATATGTATACATAAATGCTGTCTCTCTTGAGCCTCCACCGCCCCCCCCCCCAACTGCCCTCAATCCTCTCCCCCTAGGTCACCACAGAGTACCAAGCTAAGTTCTCTGTGCTCTACAGCAATTTCTCACGTATCTATTTTACATGTGGTAGTATATATATGTCAGTCTGACTCTCTCAGTTCATCCCACATCTCTTTCTTACCCACCTTATGTCTACACGTCTGTTCTCTACATCTGCATCTCTATTCCTGCCCTGCAAATACGTTCAAAAGTAACATTTTTCTAGAATTCCATATGTATGAATAATATGTGATATTTGTTTTTCTGTTTTTGATTGACTTTGTATGACAGACTCTAAAGTATTTTAGAGGAAATGAGCTCAATTAAAAAGTACCAATAAATATGAACGTATCTACCAAAAACCCTGATGGAAATGGAAGAATTTAGTTGATTATTCAGATATATGAAAAAGAATCAATATTCTCCCTCTGTGTGAACAAACAAAAAATAAGGTATTTATAAGCCACTTTCTGAAACATTTTTCATCTTTGTTCATTCTATCTAGTTGAAAATTACTTTATACATAAAATAAGTCCTTAATATGCTATGCTAATTAATTAGGTGATGGAAAAAAGTACAATCTGAATAACTTACCATTTTTTTTCCTATGGGAATGTTCCCAATTATAAGTACATTTGCCAAGTCTATATGACAGCTTGGATAACAGAGAAAATCCTATAAATTATTCAGGTGTCTCAAATACATTGAATTATTTTTATGAAGATATTGTATGATATATTTCAGAAAAAAAAAGTCAGGATTTGTATGAGAACAATAAAAGGTGACAACTAAAACTGCTAGTCACAGACTGATGGCATGGGCAGCATTTTTCAGGTTTCATACCACAGGTTGATGCGTTGTAGATACTGCCATACTGGTCACATTTGAGATAAAGGAAAAGACAAATTCACAGCTAGAAGGAAGATAACCAAATTCAATTAAATTATTTGTTGTTTGATCCTCAGGACCTGGGTGCCTTCCTCTCTCAATTGTGTTAAGCAAACTGAGGCTCAGAGAGACTTAGCAACTTGCTCCTGGTTTAGTGAGACTCCAAAACCTGTCCTCTTTCACTGTGTGGAGCTACCTTCCAAGCTGCAAAGAAACACTTACTTTGGATGCTCCCTCTTTCCAGTTTGGGCAATTCATTTCTCCATTGTATTTATTTATTTTTGTAAATATCAAAGTAATGCTCACTTTGGGTTTTTGAATTTTGTTATTTTGCTAAATCAGTTAGAGAAATCGTATTTAGTTATGTGTTGTGTCAGTAAAGGGTTCTTACCCTGACAACTATAAGAGTAAGTACGTGAATGAAATTACTGGCACCAAGGGATCCTTCCCTTCATTAGGGTTCCTGACAGAGTCTACAGTTCTGCCCTCAGTCTTGGGAGGATCTAGGGCCCTAATGGCATTGCCATTGCTGCAGACCATTTCCAAATGATTCTCTATCACCAAAGAGAAAGAAAAATTTACCTGGCCAAATTGTTCATCACAGCATGATTTTGTAAATGCTTACAGAAAGCCACATACTGACATAATAGAGCAAATTATAAGGGTTCATTAAATATCACCTAGTTCACAACTTTTATGGGCATGAATTCTTACGGGCATCAAAATATTTTCCCTTCTGTCTTTCAGTGCCTTCTCTCCTACTTCTTTCCTTCCTAAATCTAAAATGTAGAAGTTAAACATTTGGGGAAACTTGAGAATCAACAATGCAGTTTTGTTTGTTTAAAATAGATTAGAAGTCTTTGTATTTGTTTTGGGGAAATCTGTGACTTGCTGGCTTGGAACAATTATTTGAGGCAAACATTGAAACTCTGTGCTAAGGCAAGACAAGAGCAGAGCTGGCCATGTCTAAAGTTAAAAATGGGGCAACAGTATAATTTCGTACTTTTAAGTTTGGTTTATATTCATTGAAAATCCCTACCTTTTTATTTAAATCTTAAATATGCTAGTTTAAGGAAACCTGGGTATGTTAAGTAATAATCTCTTTATATTGTATTTGTGTGTTACTCCTCCTGGTAATAGCTGACCATCAGCTTAGGAAAAATTCTTAAAATTACAAGAAACGTTTTCTATCCATCATAACTTAACACCTTTACATCCTTTTGGGCTTCCCTTGTGGCTCAGCGGATAAAGAATCCACCTGCAATGTGGGAGACCTGGGTTCAGTTCTTGGGTTGGGAAGATCCCTTGGAGAAGGGAAAGGCTACCTTTTCCAGTATTCTGGCCTGGAGAATTCCATGGACTGTGTAGTCCACGGGGTTGCAAAGAGTCGGACACTACTGAGTGACTTTCACTTTTATATCCTTCTCATCCGAATTTAAAAAAAGTCAGTTTATAGAAGTATAGTTGATTTACAATGTTGTGTTAATTTCTACTCTACAAAAAAGTGATTCAGTTATGCATATATATTTATTATTTTTCATATTATGTTCCATTATGGTTTTCACAGGATATTGAATATAGTTCCCTGTTCTATACAGTAGGACCTTATTATTTGGGATACAGAGATCAGGGATGTTTGGTAGTATTTCCTAATGCAAAGTTGCACAATTCTCCTGCATGGAACTGTGTAATGATAGGATTCATATTTCCAGCCCTGATTCTCCACTATTACTTTAGATTTGAGATCATTTTAGTTTTCAGGCTGTTATGTATGTTTAGCTTTTCACTGATTAAACTTAAATCCAAATAAATTGTACCTGTTACAATTTTTTAAAATTTACCATTCCAGATAAAGCCTATTTTCAAAAAGCTAAAAGTGCAATTTTTACTCAATGTCTATGCATATACTTTTATTTTTTCTAACTCTCTCAACTTTAAAAATATTAGAGAACTGACATATGAAGTAGCCGATTCAGCATTAGCATAATATAATAATATTCTTAGTTTTTACTTATATTACTGACAAATATTCTAATAAATCACTTGAACCTTCACATTTACTTTTAATATTATCTACTATAAACATGTCCAAATTGGTTTTCCTTTGTAAATTAGTGTATAATCAGATAAAATATTTGAACAAAAGAAAATATATGCTAAAAATACTTGAATTTCTAGATAGAAAATTAACTTCGGAACAAGTTAACCATTGCTACCTTATCTCAAGAAGAATGTAGACAAACAGCATATATTTTAATTTTGTGCAACTCAACTGTAATAAGAGAGTGCTGGGGTAGTCAGCATTAATAATGCTACAAGATTTTGAATACACCAGAAGCTTATCAGGTACAACACGTTAACTTTTTTCTAATAGTGTAATGAAGTCTGAAGCTTTCAGAGAGATGCAACTCTGATAATGGGACTGTTTAAAGCAAAATTAAGAAAACCTTGAATACGGGTTGCTCAGCCACTTCCAAATTTTTAAGTAAAAAGCAATCTCTTCATAGGAGGTTGTTGCTCACAGAAAATGCATTTTCATTCCAAGTGTGGCAGCTGCACATTCTGGTACCCCTCAGGAGAGAGTGGAACTTTCCAGTATGTGGCACACAGTGTGCTTTCTGAGGGATTGCTCTCTCTGATACACAAGTGCCGTAGTACATATTTCAAGAGCCACATACTTCCTCTGGGACATTCCTGGTGCCCCATATGTGTTTGCGTGTAGAGCGCAGAGTAATCATAACCTGTCCTGGCCTAGGGTTCCTAAGTGAGGCGCCAGTTTGCCTCTGGCGCCAGTTTATAGGGCTTCCCTGGTGGCTCAGTGGTAAAGAATCCACCTGCAATGCAGGAGCCACAGGAGACATGGGTTTGATCCCTAGGTCAGGAAGATCCTGGAGGAGGGTCTGGCAACCCAGTTGAGTATTTCTGCCTAGAGAATCCCATGGACAGAGGAGGCTGACAGGCTACAGTCCACAGGGTCGCATAAGAGTTGGACATGACTGAAGTGACTTAGCACGCACTCAGGCAAGTTAATATGTCCATCTCCCTGGGTGGTCTGAGAATGAATAAACTACTAGGAATCTCTTAGAATTTTCATGCAGGCCTTAGAAACATTCCTGGTGTCCTTCAATGTATATTCTAGATTTTTTTTTTTAAATGTCTACCAATTAGGCTTTACTTCTGATAGCTCAGAGAGTAAAGATCTGCCAGCAAAGTGGGAGACCTGGGTTGGATCCCTGGGTTGGGAAGATTCCCCTGAAGAAGGAAATGACAACCCACTCCAGTATTCTTGCCTAGAGAATTCCATGGACAGAGGAGCCTGGCATTCTACAGTCCATGGGGTCCCAAAGAACTGGACATGACTGAGAGACTAACACACCAATTCTCTAATTTGGGTACCTCTTGTCATCTTGAAAATAAAACCTAGTGGTAAATTTTTAAAAGGAGAAAGTGAAACAAGCTGACACTTTTTACCAAATGGCATTATCCTCAGAGTATTGTGTTCTGCCCATGAAGCAGGTATTACTAGTTCTTGGGCTATCCAAAGAGTAAACACATTTTTGGAGGAAAACATTTTAATACTTTGGCGCATATCACCCCTGAAAAATCCCCAATGCAGTAGAGCAGGAGTTTGAAGTCCTATGTTTGTTCTTATATTTCAATTTTAAGATGCATTCTGGTTTCAAAAATGTTAAAATATGAAAATACTATAGTACAGAATTAAGAAAATGTGACATCTATTATTAGGGATTTGCCTACATTGCTCCAGAATTTCCCAGTCTGAGGACTTGATCTTAATGTGTACATCATTGGAATGAAGCCCTTTTAAGATACATTTATAGAAATAGCTGAAAAGAATGGAGACACACCACAATGTATAATCTATTTTATGCACATAATAAAAAGGTCCTTTGATTTTATTTGTGTAATTATTTGCCATACAAATAATCATTAATTTTTAAAAAGGTCTCCTTGGTTAATACTTGTTTCCATAGCTCTTCAAAAAAATAAACTATAATAACATTAAAATATTACATTTGATGCTAACACAGGTCACCTGCTGTAATTTAATTGCAGCTGCATGATTTCCCTTAAATATTCAGCAAGTAGATATAAATGTCGGCATGTGACTTAGTTGTGTTATACTGTGATCTATAATCTTACAAAAGTAAACATATTTAATACTATTATCATACCATTTTTATTATTATTCAGTATATAGATTAATATTAAATTTTCCAGGAAAAGAAGAAATTAAAAAGTAATAATATATTTTCTTTCTAGATCAAGGTTATAAAATAATAATTTAAATTCAATAAATATAAAGTTGGGAATTCAAATTTCATACATGTCATTATTTTTTGTGTTTCTTCTATTTTGTGCTTTTTTTTTTAAACACAATGGAACTTCCACAATTTTAAATTTGGACTAAAATTTTAAAGAGCTTTCACATAATATTTTTAAATTCTTCTTAATTTTTTTTGAAAATAAATAGTCTGTTAATTAAACTCAGTATTTCATGACTATTAGTTCAACAGTTATTATAATCCATCTTTAATTGTATTAGCTATAATTGCAATTAAATGGCTCTCTGAGTCATAAAAGGTTAAATACAAGTCATTTTCCATTAAACGACTTAAATATGAGTTGATTATGGTAAGAAAGGAAAGATACTTCATCTTTAGGTTAATTGCTAAGCTTTCTCCCCTATTTTCATGAAGTCAGCTTCCTCATATCTTGCTTTTTTATGATTCATAAAATCTCTAACTCTACAACATATTGTCCAAATACACAGTGTATTTTTATCATTTTATAGAAGCTACCCCCCACACGAGGCCAGGGGCGGCAGCCAGGAGGAGCAACACCACGTCCAAGGAGAGGTGGCTGCAGGGGTGCAGGAGGGCCTAGAGGAGCTATTCCACGTTCAAGGTCAGGAGGGGCAGCAGTGAGGAGGTACCCCTCATCCAAGGTAAGGAGCAGCGGCTGTGCTTTGCTGGAGCAGACGTGAAGAGATACCCCACACCCAAGGTAAGAGAAACCCAAGTCAGACGGTAGGTGTTGCAAGAGGGCATCACGGGGCAGACACACTGAAACCATAATCACAGAAAACTAGTAAATCTAATCACACTAGGACCACAGCCTTGTCTAACTCAGTGAAACTAAGCCATGCCCATGGGGCCACCCAAGATGGGCGGGTCATGGTGGAGAGGTCTGACAAAATGGGGTCCACTGGAGAAGGGAATGGCAAGCCACTTCAGTATTCTTGCCTTGAGAACCCCATGAACAGTATGAAAAGGCAAAATGATAGGATACTGAAAGAGGAACTCCCCAGGTCAGTAGGTGCCCAATATACTACTGGAGATCAGTGGAGAAATAACTCCAGAAAGAAGGAAGGGATGGAGCCAAAGCAAAAACAATACCCAGTTGTGGATGTGACTAGTGATAGAAGCAAGGTCCAATGCTGTAAAGAACAATATTACAGAGGAACCTGGAATGTCAGGTCCATGAATCAAGGGAAATTGGAAGTGGTCAAACAAGAGATGGCAAGAGTGAATGTCAACATTCTAGGAGTCAGCGAACTAAAATGAACTGAAATGGGTGAATTTAACTCAGATGGCCATTATATCTACTACTGCAGGCAGGAATCCCTCAGAAGAAATGGAGTAGACATCATGGTCAACAAAAGAGTCCGAAATGCAGTACTTGGATGCAATCTCAAAAACGAAAGAATAGTCTCTGTTCGTTTCCAAGGCAAATTATTCAATATCACAGTAACCCAAGTCTATGCCCCAACCAGTAACGCTGAAGAAGCTGAAGCCGAATGGTTCTATGAAGACCTACAAGACCTTTTAGAATTAACACGCAAAAAAGATGTCCTCTTCATTATAGGGGACTGGAATGCAAAAGTAGGAAGTTAAGAAACATCTGGAGTAACAGGCAAATTTGGCCTTGGAATATGGAATGAGGCAGGGCAAAGACTAATGGAGTTTTGCCAAGAAAATGCACTGGTCATAGCAAACACCCTCTTCCAACAACACAAGAGAAGACTCTACCCATGGACATCACCAGATGGTCAACACCGACATCAGATTGATTCTATTCTTTGCAGCCAAAGATGGAGAAGCTCTATACAGTCAGCAAAAACAAGACCAGGAGCTGACTGTGGCTCAGATCACGAACTCCTTATTGCCAAATTCAGACTTAAATTGAAGAAAGTAGGGGAAACCACCAGACCCTTCAGGTATGACCTAAATCAAATCCCTTACGATTACACAGTGGAAGTGGGAAATAGATTTAAGGGACTAGATCTGATAGATAGAGTGCCTGATGAACTATGGACGGAGGTTTGTGACATTGTACAGGAGACAGGGATCAAGACCATCCCCATGGAAAAGAAATGCAAAAAAGCAAAATGGCTGTCTGAGGAGGCCTGACACAGCTGTGAAAAGAAGAGAAGCGAAAAGCAAAGGAGAAAAGGAAAGATATAAGCATCTGAATACAGAATTCCAAAGAATAGCAAGGAGAGATAAGAAAGCCTTCCTCAGTGATCAATGCAAGAAAGGAAAACAACAGAATGGGAAAGACTAGAGATCTCTTCAAGAAAATTAGAGATACCAAGGGAACATTTCATGCAAAGATGGGCTCGATAAAGGACATAAATGTTATGGTGCCTAACAGAAGCAGAAGGTATTAAGAAGAGGTGGCAAGAATACACAGAAGAACTGTCCAAAAAAGATCTTCACAACCAAGATAATCACGATGGTGTGATCACTCACCTAGAGCCAGATATCCTGGAATGTGAAGTCCAGTGGGCCCTGATCACTACGATCAGCGGAAGTGATGGAATTCCAGTTGAGCTATTTCAAATCCTGAAAGATGATGCTGTGAAAGTGCTGCACTCAGTATGCCAGCAAACTTGGAAAACTCAGCAGTGGCCACAAGACAGGAAAAGGTCAGTTTTCATTCCAATCCTGAAGAAAGGCAATGCCAGCAAACTACCACACAGTTGAACTCATCTCACATGCTAGTAGAGTCATGCTCAAAATTCTCCAAGCCAGGCTTCAGCAATATGTGAACCGTGAACTTCCTGATGTTCAAGCTGGTTTTAGAAAAGGCAGAAGAACCAGAGATTCAACTGCCAATATCCACTGGATCATCGAAAAAGCAAGAGAGTTCCAGAAAAACATCTCTTTCTGCTTTATTGACTATGCTGAAGCCTTTGACTGTGTGGATCACAATAAACTGTGGAAAATTCTGAAAGAGATAGGAATACCAGACCACCTGACCTGCCTCTTGAGAAACCTGTATGCAGGTCAGGAAGCAACAGTTAGAACTGGACATGGAACAACAGACTGGTTCCAAATAGGAAAAGGAGTACGTCAAGGCTGCATATTGTCACCCTGCTTATTTAACTTTTATGCAGAGTACATCATGAGAAACGCTGGGCTGAAAGAAGCACAAGCTGGAATCAAGATCGCCAGGAGAAATATCAATAACCTCAGATATGCAGATGACACCACCCTTATGGCAGAAAGTGAAAAGGAACTAAAAAGCCTCTTGATGAAAGTGAAAGAGTGTGAAAAAGTTGGCTTAAAGCTCAACATTCAGAAAACTAAGATCATGGCATATGGTCTCATCACTTCATGGGAAATAGATGGGGAAACAGTAGAAACAGTGTCAGACTTTATTTTGGAGGGCTCCAAAATCACTGTAGATGGTGATTGCAGCCATGAAATTAAGAGACGCTTACTCCTTGGAAGGAAAGTTATGACCAACCTAGATAGCATATTCAAAAGCAGAGATAGTACTTTGCCAACAAAGGTCCATCTAGTCAAGGCTATGGTTTTTCCAGTGGTCATATATGGATGTGAGAGTTGGACTGTGAAGAAAGCTGAGCGCTGAAGAATTGACACTGTTGAACTGTGGTCTTGAAGAAGACTCTTGAGAGTCCCTTGGACTGCAAGGAGATCCAACCAGTCCATCCTAAAGGTGATCAGTCCTGGGTGTTCATTGGAAGAACTGATGCTGAAGCTGAAACTCCCAATAGTTTGGCCACCTCATGCGAAGAGTTGACTCATTGGAAAAGATTCTGATGCTGGGAGTGATTGGGGGCAGAAGGAGAAGGGGAAGACAGAGGATGAGATGGCTGGATGGCATCAGTGACTCGATGGACATGAGTTTGAGTGAACTCCTTGTGTTGGTGATGGACAAGGAGGCCTGGCGTGCTGCACTTCATGGGGTTGCAAAGAGTCAGACATGACTGAGCAGCTGAACTGAACTGAAATGGTATTACTGATAGAAGGTGAAAGAAACATTAAAGACCCTATGGCCAACTCATTCTTTGTGAATTCTTTCTTTTTTCTTCTCTCTCCTTCTCCCCTCTCCTATCACCTCCCCTCCTTCTCTCTCAACCTCTCTTTCCCTCTGTCTCTCTCACACATACACATTCATTATGCCATTTTTATAATATCAGGTGTTCTTAATTAATATTTCCCACCTGCTTTCATTTGGAAATAAGACATTCAAAGGTGAACAATTAATTTTAGACTTATCAAAAGAACACTATACTCAAGGGACAGTTCATAAAAAAAGTAATACATTATTGTATTGAATCACTAATTTCAAATAATTTTGAATTTCAAATCAAGTAAAGCCCTTGATTTCCTATTTGAAAGTGTTTGTTCCTCAGTTGTTTCTGACTCATTGTGACCCCATAGACTGTTGCCCACAAGGCTTCTCTGTCCATGGAATTCTCCAGGCAAGAATACAAGAGTGCGTAGCCATTCCCTTCTCCAGTGGATCTTCCCAGCCCAGGGATCAAACCTGGGTCTCCCACACTTGCAGGCAGATTCTTTACTATCTGAGTCATCAGGAAAACCCTGATTTTCTATTTAGGCTCTACGAAACTATATCTTTTGAGAAAAATTTAGGAAGGGAATAAAAGAGAAAGAAAAAGTGCCAGAAGAAATGATTAAATGAAGTGCTGCATCACTGTTTACTGCAACGCCACAAATACTGCTGAGTGAAGCATGCTTCAGAAGTCTTTTCTTAATAGTTGCTTGATAAATCCCCAATCACATATTGTCCAAAGTTGTATTAAATATGGGACATAAACTACAACATTCTTTGTTCTGTTGGTGTTCAGTAGATGAAGGGAAGGAGAAATGACATATAACTAAGTCATATAGAAAAGAATTCATGAGCATGGGGCATTCTAGAGATACAAGATAAGGATTATGACAAGAAAATGAAGGTAAAAGGTATATGTATCAAGAGGAAGGAAAAGCATGAACAGAGGCTTGAGGGCAGGAGAGTCCCAGGAATAAAACTTAGTACCATTGAAATGAAATGCGGGCTCTGAAGAAGGAGGTTGTGAAATGAAATTATGCCGAGAATAGTTGAAGTGGTATTCTAGAGTCTCAAATGCCAGTTTGAGGAATTCAAAATTAACAAAGAATTTCCAACAAGGTAATGACATAATTAGGGCTGTGCTTCAGGTTGATTCATACGGGAAGAGATCAGAGTAAGAGGAGTCTGGGCATATAGAGAAGTGTAAGATGGTTTTAATGGTCTGAGCAAGACTAATAATGGAGGCAGTGCTAAGAAGTTCTCAGGAAGAAATAATCCTGAATGAGTCAGACTACATAAAAGGCCTCAGATATTTCTGTGTTTATACACTGAGCCTGATGGGTTATACACTTTTTAGAAACATTGACAATTTAACATTAGAAATTGAATAATCTTCCTGGCATCAGAATATTTGTTAGGATTCAACTACATTTGTGATATAAGAAGACTGCTTGTATAAAAGAAATAGGTCAACAGCAAAGGCAAGAGCATTCTACTATGTGTTAGAAAGATTCCACCTGCTTAGAAACTTGTGACATTATGAGCCAACATAAGTGGCTAAGAGATAATGTTCTGCTTGCTTCACAGTCAGAGGATATGGATGAGGCTTTACAATACTGCTTCTCACACTTTAGTGGGCAGGAGAATGACCTAAAGGGCGTGTTGAAATACAGACTGCTGAGACTCACCTCCAGACTTTCTGATACTGTGGGTCTGGGCTGAGGCTCAGAATTCACATTTTTAACAAGCACATATATAATACTGATTTTGTATTGCACAAATCACACAAGTGATTCGAGGCACAAGTGTGATTTGAGGCAACTTTCAGGAAATTCAACCACATGCACAATTACTAGAAAGCCTTTTTTTTCCAATAAAGAATATCAGAAAGCTGTGCTGTCTTAATGAAACAACATTCCTCAGGTTGAAAACAAAACAATGAAGGGAGTTTCTATTCCTGTTTTAATTTTCAGCAGCAAAGAGGAACTTATTCTGGAATCCGAAATAATGGAAACTTGTAGAGAAAGCATCCCTGATATTTTAGTAATCAAGAAAAGGCTACTAAAGCATACCCTACTCTTTAGGAAATTATATTGAAAAACAATTTAAAAAGCAATAGCTATCATAGTCCCACTGGGGTTTCTGTGGCCAGAAAATTTAAAGAAGGTAGAAAGTAAAAATTGAAAATCTGATAATGCAATCACAGATGATACTGATGAGGAAAATAAAGAATCGGTATCCAAGGAAACCAGTGTGGTTGCTGAGGGCCCTCTTTCTTCCGATGAGCTCAGATTTAAATGAAACATGTACAAAATATGAAGGGAAGATCATATAACCAAAGATGAATACAAAAGAGGAGCAACAATCTTTAAGAACAGGACCAAGAGACTGAAAATTTGATATTTCTTACTTATACTAAGAACACTAAAGAGTTTTCTTTTAAATGTGCATGAAATACATATATACAATATGAATATTATATGTGTGTGTGTTAGTTGCTCAGTGGTGTCCAACTCTTTGTGATCCCATGGATTGTATGTAGCCCGCCAAGCTCCTCTGTCCATAAGATTTTCCCGGCAAGAATACTGGAGTGGGTTGCCATTTCCTTCTCCAGGGGATCTCCCAGGCCCTGGGATTGAACCCATGTCTCCTGCATTGCAGGAAGACTCTTTACTGTCTGAGCCACCAGGGAAGTCCTATGAATACAATATCAGAGTAATAAAATATTTTTTTTAATGATGGACACAATTACTGCTTGGAAAAAAATATCATACTGTTAACAGTGGTAAAATAGTGGTTTGCTTCCACTTCTCTCTGCTGGGAGAATTATCTTCACATTAGGAAAGATAGCATTGTAAAGAAATAATTGAAGCACAAAATAAAAGCAAAAGATTATGAGAGCATTTCGCCTATTTAAATGAATGCTCAAGTTCAGACACAAATGAATTACATCTGAAAGGCTGTGAAACAAATCATTCTGGGTAATCACTGGGAAATGATGGTGAATAGAAGAAATTCCATGTCGCGAAGAGTTGGACATGACTGAGCCACTTCACTTTCACTTTTCACTTTCATGCACTGGAGAAGGAAACGGCAACCCACTCCAGTGTTCTTGCCTGGAGAGTCTCAAGGATGGGGGAGTTTGGTGGGCTGCCGTCTATGGGGTCACACAGAGTTGGACACAACTGAAGTGACATAGCTGTAGCAGCAGCAGAGATCAGCAAATGACCCCATTTTCAAAAATGCATAAAAATCAAAGTATGGAATCCACAGACTTTCCAATTATTAACTTTGAAGAAAATCTGTAAAGTATTGTTAAACTCTTGGTTTGGGCCCTCTAGTAAGAGGTGAACATGGAAATCAAACAAATAAATGAATAAATAAACATTTAACACCAAGTGTGCACCCAGACAAGGGCATAGCAAGCCCATCTCATAGTTCATGGACTTTCTATCATAATTTAATTTAGACACTTAAAGAAAGTTCATGGTGCCCTTGTAGCTAAGAGAGAATATGCAATATATGCTAGAACACTTAGGTAAATTTGGAGCTATGTGGAAGAGCCCTACCTTAGGGATTTTAATTATAGACTATAGTATAGACTCTAGATAGGGTAGCTTTCCTCTTTGCTTTGCTCTATCAGTTAAACTTTTTTTTTTATTAATGTCTTAGTTGAAGACTAAATGATGTCCTTATCAAATATGAAGTTGATTGGAAACTGGGAAAACTGACTACTATCTTTGATACCAGAAACTGGATAAAAATGGATCTTTACAGACTAAAGGATTGAGGCAACCCCAACATAATGAAATTTTACTCGGATAAGGGATGAGACAATACCAACATAATGAAATTTAACTAGGATAAATGAAAAATCCAAATTAGGATAGCAATTATACATTGCTTCTCTTGATGACGATTTGTGTGACAATACCTTGGGAGCTTTAACCAGCTACACATTTGCTGACGTAAGACATGTGGAAGGGACATATAATGCCTGGCAGATAACAGGCACTCACTAAGTAGTCGTTTTTTGTTGAAACTGACTATGAGCCAACCATATGATTTGGCTGCTAACATTGCAAGCTGAACTGCAGAAGTATGGTCCACATTGAAGGAACATCCTGGACTGGTCAGATCATTCACAGAGCAGTCTGTCCAGTTCTAGGTTTCTCATTAAAATAAGTGAAATTTTAAAATAAGTAACATTTTTAAAGAAGGAGACCAAAAATGGAATCATCTTAGGAAAGCAGAATGTAGGGGTGGGAGGTAAGTGATGGGAAGAGAATGACTAGGGTAAGCACTATATTAATATTTAAAAGGCAAGAATAGAGACACAGATGTGGAGAACTGCCTTGTGGACACAGTGGGGTCAAGGAGTGGGTAGGGTGAATTATGAGGGTAGTATTTAAATATACACATTACCATGTGTAAAACAAATAGCTAGTGGGAAGTTGCTATAAAGCACAGCCTGGCGCTCTGTGATGACATAAAGGTGTGAGATGGGGGTGGTTGGGAGGGAGGGTCAAGAGGGAGGAGACATATGTATACTTACAATAGCTGATTTATGCTGTTAGTTGTAAGGCAGAAACCAACATAACACTGTAAAGCAATTATCCTCCAATTAAAAATAAACAATTAGGTTGTCATTGGGAAGAGGGAAATGAGAAATTTTTAATATTTAAACTCCATAGAAAGAGCCGACAGCAAGGTGAAAAGAGGAAAATATTTCAGATCAAAACAAGAAAGAAGGTTCTAATCATTTTAATTTTTTCCACAAGAGAAAAGACTTTATCATGAACTGACGAGATTCCACATTACTATCAGAAGCCCAGCAGTGGGGAATGTATAGAGGTGATTTCTGAATTGGGTAGGAAGCTCCTCTTTACGGCTCCTGTGGTTTCTACCAAGTCAACTCAATAAATATTTATTGAACTTTTACTATATGGAAGGCACCCTTCCCCTTTTGGGGATATACAAAAATGAATGGGATAAAGACATCAATCTAAACATGCCTATGGTCTTCATTAATTTTAAGCGTTATAATACTCACAAGTAAGTGGTTTAAGAGCCACTCACTGCTCTGCTAGTAAAGAAGGGGAAATATGTCATTGAACTGGACCCCAAGGATGTGTAAGATTTTTATCAGGTCTAAATGGTGATGAAAAGAAGTAGCAAAATAATTCCTAGTAGATGGGAAATTATAGTAAAGATACTGACCAGAGAGAGGCTACACAGACAGTTTAGTTTGGATAAAGCATGACAGGAAAGAGGAAGCATGAAGAAGCAGCTCAGAAAGGGTCTCTAGAGCTATGCTCTGTCTTCGGGAGGCAGGAAGAATCTACAGCACATGTTGGAGTATGCAACAACCAGGATCAGATTTTTGTTTCAGGAAATGGCATAAGTGGATACATCTGATAAAATAAGTGTGTTTGGAAATAAGATAGCCAAAATAGAGGCATCTAAGAATATTTGTATTTACTGAATATCATCTGTATTCCAGGGTGCTAGGTGAGGTCCTTTACATAAAGCATTTCTCTTAATCCTCATAGGTTTATAGACTACATGCAACTGAAAAACAGTTTATAGAAACAAGTGTATATGACTGTACTGTGATAATGTGACCAAGAAACACAGCCCTAACTTTCAGGCAATGGAGTCTTCCCAGGAAACAGGAAAGTAATCCATTAGGATACATTTGAAAGACCTTCTTTGGAGAGCCAGAGAAACATGTTTCACGTGTGTTTTATTATATCTAATATCTGGACTATTATATTTGGATCTTGAAAGAGAATGTAGCTTGTAACTTTTAAGCATTAAATAAATAGTAGATATCATGCATTTATTACATGTAGATTGAAACTTCGAGTGTCCTAGAAATGATGAACTTAATCTGGCATCTGCAGATAACTCTGGTGAACAAATTGCTTTTCAGTGAGTCAAATGTGGTTACTTTTGTTTTAAAGATCATATTTTATAACACTGAAGATACCACTTTTATTTTTCTTATTCTAAAACCATGAATGGGTAGTGAAAGTTGCTCAGCTGCGTTCAACTCTTTCTTTGTAACCCTACGGACAGCACTCCACCAGGCTACTCTGTCCATGGGATTTCCAGGCAAGAATCCTGGAGTGGGTTGCCATTTCCTAGTCCAGGGGATCTTCCCAACTCAAAGATCAAACCCGGGTCTCCCAAATTATAGGCAAATTCTTTACTGTCTGAACCACCAGGGAAGTGCATGAAGGAGAAGTGTGCATTAATTTGTATCACAAAAATAGTGAACTCTGTCTTAAGACTGACAAATGATGACTGAAGAAAATCTAAATTCTCTGACTGGAGCCTATTAAACTTCTATTGTGAACCATAACTTTTTTTTGTTATCAAGAATTGATGGTCTGGAGTGCCAGAATTGATAGACAGGATTTATTAGGTATGCACTTGAGATCTAGTGGCCTTATAAAAGGAGACTTACACCTACAAACTGAAGGAGTTATTATTTACTAAAAGCTACCATTGATAAAACACAGTAGACCATCTCATATTTATAAACACTGAACTGAGAAAATGCAACGAGTCCATCCAACAAATTCCCTAACTGGTCAGATTTTAGCCTACTTATTAAAGACAACTCTACGTGAAAACCCCTAAGAAGCTAAAAAAAAAAAAAAAAACTAGTTATTGATAATTATTATTCTGTTGGTCAACTAGATAATTTCACCTGCCCTTACTTAAAAATTAGAAGCTATTACATAAGAATCTAGAGCTCCAGCTTTCTATGAAAATCAAATCTAGCATCTGTAGATACAAATTCATGCTGGATAAGAATTAGAAAAATTAACTTGTTTATTTAGACAAGGCATGAACTCTTTAGTTTACCATTGACCTTACCCATCCCTATTACTCCTTCAGTTGTTTTTTTTTTTTAAAAATACCCATGTTGTTCACTTGTTTGCCTGATCTGTTCCTCTAATCTAATCCAGATCTGTTGCTTTTCTGAGTTAGCAGTAAAGCTGGGCATTTGAAAGCTGCTCAAATTTATGAAGATGTGATGTATTGTTCAGTATTATAGACGCTTACTCCTTGGAAGAAAAGTTATGACCAACCTAGATGGCATATTCAAAAGCAGAGACATTACTTTGCCAACAAAGGCCCATCTAGTCAAGGCTATGGTTTTTCCAGTGGTCATGTATGGATGTGAAAGTTGGACTGTGAAGAAGGCTGAGCACCAGAGAATTGATGCTTTTGAACTGTGGTATTGGAGAAAACTCTTGAGAGTCCCCTGGACTGCAAGGAGATCCAACTAGTCCATTCTGAAGGAGATCAGCCCTGGGATTTCTTTGGAAGGAATGATGCTAAAGCTGAAACTCCAGTACTTTGGCCACCACATGAGAAGAGTTGACTCATTGGAAAAGACTCTGATGCTGGGAGGGACTAGGGGCAGGAGGAGAAGGGGAAGATAGAGGATGAGATGGCTGGATGGCATCACTGACTCGATGGACGTGAGTCTGAGTGAACTCCGGGAGTTGGTGATGGACAGGGAGGCCTGGCGTGCTGCAGTTCATGGGGTCGTGAAGAGTCGGACACGACTGAACGACTGAACTGAACTGAACTGAACTGATAGCAGTTTTTTACACATCAGACAACTTTTGGTGTATGTGGGCTATTAAATTTACTTCGATTTATTTTTTCCTATTAAATTGCCAAGTGAAAGTGAAAGTGAAGTCGCTCAGTCATGCCCAACTCTTTGCAACAGCGTGGACTGTAGCCTGCCAGGCTCCTCTGTCCATGGGATTCTCCAGGAAAGAATATTGGAGTGGGTTGCCATTTCCTTCTCCAGGGGATCTTCCCAACCCAGGGATTGAACCCAGGTCTCCCGCATTGCAGGCAGATGCTTTATCCTTAGCCTTCTATTTTTATAAATGTATTTCTTTATATGAAAACATATGAGAAAAAGCAATCAGTAACTACCTTATTGTATTTTCTGTGATCTTTAATGACAAAATTTGCCTAATTTACATACATTGCAAATTTGATATTTATTCATTCTTTTAATATCACGGGTGGCTAGACATTCACATAATAAATATTCTTTTACCTTGCATCAGTTGAACTTCAAGAAAAATTAATTACATTCATTATTTTCTGACTTATTTCTTTAATTTAAGTATCCCCATGACAACCACAAATTTTGGCTAATTTCAGAACAGCAGACACACCTTTCTGTAGCATTCTCTGCATTTATCAATTGGTTTCTTAGAAGGTTAGAAAACCTAAAGGCTTTTCTTAGTGATATTCTTTAATAATATTCTTTAATTCAGAATGAAAAATCATATGTACATTATAGCTGTTTATTTCTCTTGATATTCTACCTCATTACATCCTGTTCTTAGGCAAGTCTGTATTCCATTTAACCATTACCTAGCAGTTACAATGAAAAATAACTCTACATGTATTTTGGATTCTTTTGAAATCACGGTGGACATAAAAAGACTTAAAAAAATGTCTTCAGATATCTGGTAGGAAAAACACATAATTCCCCTTATTATTTTTCCAAATTTCTGTCCATGTGTGCTAAGGAGAACAAAGAAAACTCTCTTTCATAAGGACTTATAGTCCTCCCCAAATTGTCACCATCACCATCAATCTCCTCATTTTCTTATTTCACTTGTTAAATATCACTTGGGTAATTTGTTTTCTCCTTTTTCTATTTTAAGAAAGATTAAAATGAAAAATAACTTTTCCTAATTATTGAGGGCATGATATTGGAGAATCAGTAAGTGGATTTGTTTGATGTTTAAATAAATTGATTCTACACTTTTCCAGAGGCTTCCCAGATGGCCCAATTGTAAAGAATCTACCTGCCAAGAAATGTGAGTTTGATCCTTGGGTCAAGAAGATCCCCTGGAGTAGGAAATTGCAATCCATTCCAGTATTCTTGCCTGGAAAATTCCATGGACAGGGGAGCTGGCAGGCACAGTTTATGGGGCTGCAGAGTAAGACGCAACTGAGTGACTGAGCATACACACATTTGTGTTCGTTTCTGCTGTACAATAAAGTGAATCAGCTATATGTATACATACATCCCCTCCCTCTTGGACTATGTTCCATCCCCTTCCATCCCACTTACCTAGGTCACAACAGAGCACCAAGCTGAGCTCGCTGTGCTATACAGCAGTTTTAGCTATCTGGTTTACACATGGCAGTGCACATATGTCAATCCAACTCTTCCAATTTACTCCCCTGCCTTCGCTTCCAGGTGTCAGGATGATCAAGTGATCTAAGGTACCAGGTCAAATGATCTAAGGAGATCAAACCAGTCAATCCTAAAAGAAATCAACCCTGAATATTCACTGGAAGGACTAATGCTGAAGCTGAAAGTCTAATACTTTGACCACTTGATGCAAAGAGCCCAAATCACTGGAAAAGACCCTGATGCTGGGAAAGATTCAAGGCAGGAGAAGGAGACAACAGAGGATGAGATGGTTGGATGGCATCATCCACTCGATGGACATGAGTCTGAGCAAACTCTGGAAGATAGGATAGTGAATTTTTTTCTTTACAGTCAGAAAAAACAGACTATTCTCCGAGAAAGACAGGCCACTGATGAATAAAAATATTGTGGACAAATAAATAACAAAAACTCCAGGCTTCGTTTTTAAAAAGTTTCTCTGATTTTTGATATGTTTTTGATTTTAGGCTAGATAGAGCATAAGAGAGGATGGGTATGGAAGGAGAAAGGGATATAAGAGCTAGAAAAAACTAATGATGTAAAAAGTATTTTAATTAACTTTCCACATTGACTTTCTTTAAATGACAATTACATTAAATTTTTAGAGTCTGGTAACAGCATTTTCCCTATAGCCCGATTTTCAAACTCCTCTCCAGAGTGTCTGCTTAGTCATCTGCTTAGTCATGTGGCTTGCTACATTTCTGATTCATTGAGAGAATGTGAATATCCTATTTTCTGAATTTGTAAGCTTTATAGAGTCCCATAGTGACAGCCTGTAATTTGTATGTGTAAATTATTTTCCAATTGTACATTTTCTAGCAACTCTTTCAAATGTTAAAAAAAAATCTTCCAACAAACTGTTGGAAAATATTGGCTGGAGAAACTTGCATAAGAGCACCCAGTGCCAAAGTAATGGTTTGGTGATTACCGTTGAACTACTTTCTACATGTATGGGCTAGCGGAGGCTAAGCAATGTTGGTTCCTTATGAAGCTGCATGGGAATATTTCATTTGGGAAATTCAAGGGAGGAACTGCAATTAGAATAAAGAAAACATAAGTATTTCAATTTTAATTTTTAAGACCTCATATACAATATTGGGCTTACCTGGTAGCTCAGTGGTAAAGAATCCTCCTGCAATGCAGGAGACAGGAGTTCAATTCCTTGGATTGGGAAGATACCCTGGAGGAAAGCATGACAACCCACTCCAGTATTTTTGTCTGGAGAATTCCATGGACAGAGGAAACTGGTGGGCTACAGTCCATAGGGTCGCAAAGAGTTGGACATGACTGAAGTGACTTAGCAGGCAGGCATGCAGTTTCAATTTTTAGCCAGAGTAACATATTTAGAGACATCATTAAGATACTGTGGGTATTATAAAGAGATCACATTGAACTCCACACTAGGTTGCTAGTTTTAGGGGGCATTCTTCATCTTTAGAAAAAGCTTAGGACTTCTCATTCCAGCTTTGTTGGCATCAGCAGCCACAGAGACAAGCAGGAACTCTTTTAAATGTATTAAAAATAAGGACTGGTATTTAACAGTTACGGCCAAGTCCAAATCACAAAAGATATATTGTATACAAATCGCAGAAGGCATACATTGTAGGTGAAAAGTAGCATTCAGTAGTTTGAAGAGCTTATAATGACAAAATAATGCACTTTAGTTAACTTCTCCCCTGTTTTATTTTCAACTAACATTAAATAGAATTAATATCTAATTGTTCTACATCTTGATTCAATTTCAACTAACCCTTCCATCTCATTAAAAACGACCCCAATCTTTGATTGGGGTCCAATGAAAGCATTTTCCTTACTTCCAGCACCACAGCCATTAGTTATCGGATGGCTATGATTTTTCAAGCAGTAAGCAGTTTGCTTTTTTGTCTTACATCCCCAAGGTACAAATAAATAGATGCACTACTGTATTATTGTCTGTTTTACAAAACTGCTTCAGTTGCAATATACATTTTTAATATAATAAACTGACTGCATTATGAAGAAAAATTCCAGAATGAATAAACTCATAAAAATTCATTGGTAATGCCTGCTTCTCAATTAGGGAAAGCCTATCTATCGAGCTTAGAATTGCTTATAATGAGTGGAAAGCTTTATCATGTTTTCCACAATCACTGCAGCTAATGCTTACTTTTAGGTTGGCTGGTAATTCATTTGGGCTATATTTCAAGGTCAAGTTCCATGTACTCCTCTTTTCATCAGAATCAAAAGAAAAAAGCCCGATTTGTCAGACCCTGTTACTATTCCATCTGGGGAAGCAGCAGTGTAATTTGTCCAAATATAACATGCATTCTGAAGAGAAGGTACTAGATCTGAAAGGTTTCATACTCTCTACCATTACATGAATGTCACGGAAGGGGAAGACGGGGTTATCAGAAATTATAGAGTTGATCAACAGTCCATGGAGAAACTCCAGATTTCTGCTCCCCTAGGCTTCTTTTTCCTTGCCTTGTCCTTCTTCCCACACCTAACATGTTACAGTATTTTGACAACTGAAGAACATCTCTGGAGTACTGATTACTCTGCCTGCAATCTCCTTGCCTATGAGAAGCTGCGTGCTAAGTCACGGACTACCAGAAAAGCCTTTAAAAAGACAGTTTATTCTTCATTATTATTGAAGAATGCTACAGTGAGTGATCTGAGGAAGTGTAAGTGGCCAAAGGACACATTTTAAATATGTTTTGTCCCAAGGCATTACAGAGTAAAATCACGGTGCAAAATTAATCTGGTCGGCAAGAGAATGCAGGGGTTCACAAAGCATCTGCCGGCTGCCTCTGGAATAAAACACTGCATTTGTCTAGACTTTATTTATGATCTATTTTTGGCATAACGAGTCGTTATTGCTGAAAGCCAAATTATAGCAGCCTTGTGTAACAGATTACCTCAATAGAAGACAAATTCTGGAACGAATGGTTTTTTAAAAAATTTTAAACAAATATATTTTTAGACTATCATTTGTGTCCAGGAGGCCCCTGTGTCCCACAGCACCTCCAGCTTTTTTAGAGTGACAGGAGAACCACAAAAAGAAAAGAAAAGGAACAGAAAAATGGTGTATTTCTTCCCTATTTTCCAGGATCACAACCCACAATTTGGGACTACCATTTTCAGACTTTCATTTTTCCTTCAAAGTTCATTTTTCCTTCAAAGTTCACTTTTCCAGTTCATTGTCTAAGAGGCTTTGAGGGACTGGAAGGTCCTGTGACTCATGTGGAAGGGAGTATTTCTCAGGATGACATTCAGTGAAAACTTTTTCAGAAGCACTTGTTAGTTTGATAAGTGCATTTCAGCTTCACATCAACATTTTTTTTTCCTTTTTGCAATTTAATTTGCACAAAAAGCAAGCAGTGCTCTTCTGCCTCCAAAAATATGCACGAGTGGGTGTGTATACAAGAGCAAGAGAGACAAGCAGAGTGAGAGGAGAGGAAAGAGGAATTGAAGAAGAAGCTCGAATTCTGCTTGTTCCATCCTTCAAGCTTCATTTGGGCTTTTCTTTATTAGAGAACAGTGCTCATTAGAGACTCTCCTGGGAGCTTTTTAATATTTCAAGAAATGGAGCTTTGAACAAAGAAACTGGGGAGGAAGTATTAGAGGCACACGGAGTCTAAAAATTGTCTTAGATATGAAGTACAGAGCAAGAGCTTAGTTGGTGAAGTTGTTTCTATACTTGTACCATGTAATCGGACTCAAAATTAGTGCTTATGGTAATGACAGTAATGGTTACAGCTTTAATCCCTGAAGAACGAACATAATCTGTCATAAAATGTGTTGCAATCACACGTTCCAGTGAGAGAAGGTTGTTATAATAAGCATATCTTATACTTACCATCCAATACTACTACACAGTTTCTTGGTGAAGGCAGTGACTATGCACATGGTTCAATGAAAGCAAAATCTGATATAACCTCATGGCTAACTTTCACTACAATGAACTAATATGCTGGTGCCTTACTAGGTAGAACTTCCACTGGTATCAACTGGTGCAGAAGGCCCACCATAGGACAATCTCATCTCAAACTCTGGAAACCAGTGTTTCCTCACCATACACTATTTACAGTGAACATTAACAAATTGGGATTTTGAGATGTATCTTATTCTATATATGTATGGATGAAAAATTAATTTAAAAATTAATTAGTGAGCAAATGAATGAAGTACAGTATCTTTCTGATTTTTAAAAAATCTGTTTTTTCCTTAATTGAAACTCAATTACCAAATTGTCTCTTTTAAAATATACATAAAAAAGGATGATGACACATGAGAATTGTTATTACTGACAATAAAACATAGCCCTGCCTTGCCCAAAGAATAAATGGAGTAGAAAGGTGATAGACTTGACCCTGAAAAAAAAGGACCAGAGTGGGAAGTCTCATTTGTCTTAATTAGGCTCTGATTCAGCATCTTCAATACCCTCACTTGCTCAGCCCAATACTGTTGAGTTCAAGACTCAGTACAAAGTTTATTAAACAAATCTAAGTAACAGAAATTAAAGCCATCCCTTGCAGGGTGATTTTTTTTTTAAACTTTATTTTACTTTACAATACTGTATTGGTTTTGCCATACATTGACATGAATCCACCACGGGTGTATACAAGCTCCCAATCCTGAATCCCCCTCCCACCTCTCATCCCATATCATCTCTCTGGATCATCCCCATGCACCAGCCCCAAGCATCCTGTATCCTGTATTGAACACAGACTGGCACTTTGTTTCTTACATGATAGCATACATGTTTCAATGCCATTCTCCTGTATGCGAGACAGCAAAAGAGACACCGATGTATAGAACGGACTTTTGGACTCTGAGGGAGAGGGAGAGGGTGGGATGATTTGCAGGGTGATTTTGGTGTATCTCACAGTGCAAAATGATTCCCCAGTGACATGCAAAAGAGTATGTATAGCCCTTTGACACTGCATCCTTAGTTCTTTGCTTCACTCTTGGTTTTCTTCAGATTTGGCTCACTTTTCCTAATGTGTCTCATACTCAAGCCATTGGAAATGCTTCCTGGGCACATATTCTGTGGTCTAAGCAGCCAGTACCTTGCAATTTCCTTTGACATTCAGTCCTACTATAATTTCCTAAGGAAGGAGGGGCACCTGGCATGCTTCTTTTCGACCTCTCTTTGTCTCTGGTATAAGTCCTCCCTACTATTCTAAATCCTTGGAGAATAGGCTGAATTTAGTACATTGAGTTTATATTTTCATTCTCTTTATAAAATTCAGAATGAGGTAGATCATACAGCATTATTTCCTTGGAGTTTTTCTCCCCTAGAGATGATTTATAACCCGAGTTTAAAGCATCAGGTATTTTTTAAAAAACTCCCCAAGTGATTGCAATGTCCAGCAAAATTTGTGAACCACTGACCCAGGTAAAATTTTAAGATGATCACCATGACTACTGTATTTGTTTGAAGAAACTAAGCATTCTGTTTTTGCTTTTTTTTTTTTTGACTGCACCATGCAGCTTGTGGGACCTTAGTTCCCCAACCAGGCATCAAACCCGTGCTCGATGCAATGGGACTGCTGAGTCTTAACTATGTGATATCTGAAACCTGAGTCTTGGTGCAAATGCTGATTAAAGAACTGTAGGGGAAATTTAGGAAAGGTGAATTGTGTTTTTTTAGTGAAAATCCATAAAGAGATGATTGGGGGTTAATTTCAAAGACTTGTCCTCTAAATCACTCGTGTCAGCAGAATAAACAGTAAACTGTTCTCACATAAACCTTCTTCTGACACTGGGAAGTGCTATCCCTTAGGGACAATCCTGCCACTAGCCCCCTTATTCTCCCCACTCCTGAAGAGGGGTTTTAATGATAAGGGTTCATTTAGAATGACCCTGGGGCAGCATGAACAGGTGGCAGCACCAAAGGGTTGAAGCTAGGAGGCTTGCACTTGGCTTTCTGAGTGATATGACCAAAGAGAGTTGGGCCCAAAAGGATGAAAAATGATAAACATTCCACAATTGGCTGAGGGTAAGTATTCTGGAATCTTGCAAGTCATGTTTTCAGGGGTTTCTAGAGTGGTTGGGAAAGATTTGTTCAGGGAGAAGGAGGGCTGGAGGTCCCATAAAAGCAATTAGGGGGTGGTAATCCAGAGAAACATGTGTTACCCACAAAAGAATAATGCATTCATACATAATAAACAACTGAGTGCACTAGGATGGCTGCCAATTTTTATCTCATGCATAACTCAGTAATCCATACTGTCCAGCTCAGGACAATACCGGGGTGATTGTGAGTGACTGTGAAGAACTGTGTTTTGCATTGTTAAATACTAAATGCAAGGTTTACATCAAGATAGAATAATTGGCTGCAGGATCTCTTCACCTCCCTATCTTCACCATTTTCAAAGGACTAAAATAGGCACTAGAATCAGAGATTTTTCTCCATCATGTTGTACAGACACTAGTTATTTGGTACTGTTGCTGTTGTAATTATTTCTAACCTCATGGAAGGTAAGTTAAGCAAGAGAGAACGGGATATCACATAATTCAGTACAGTCATGCAAACAGAATTTGATACTGCTGTAAAAGTAATGAGTGACCTTAGGGAGCAGAGTTACACTATCAATTGCAAAACTCCTCATTGGGGATCGTAATGATTGCCAAAAAGAGCACCTATGAAGGTAGCTAGTATGGTGCCTGCACACAGCAGATAGTCACTAACTACTTAGTTTAATAGAAGTGAGCACAGATTAGAGATTAGTAAAAATAAAAAAAATTATTTAATAAACTCAAAGTTATTTGATTCATTAGTGATATATGATTTATTAACTAACAATTGCATTTGTCTAATAAGTTCAAAAGAACTATGTTGGAATAATCTACAGGCCACTAATATGAAAAAGTTGAGAAATGATGAAAACTGTTTTCTAACTTTTATAATTGATACAAGTAGAGAAAACCATACTTAGAATACAGTTATTCAAAACTCTGTATCAGTGAGTTAATAAGCATGCACAGTAGGAATGAACAAATCATATACCAGTCTCTATTAGAACCTACAATTTAGAACCTCACACATAAAAATATTAACTTTGCATCTCATTTAAACCATGTGGTAATGCTAAGTTCAAGAAAATTCTTCAGCGGTCAATTGAGGGCCTACATTTAAATATGAATTAATACTTTTGATAAAATTATAAGTCTCAGAATTAGTTTTTGCTCAAGAGATATATTAGACCTTTTAAAACATATATATTTTAGATATGAAAAAGGTAGATACTGAACCAAATTATATGTCCATATAAGATTTAATGCTAACATTTGTAAATAACTTGCATTTTATACAGCAGGATATGCCTAAATAGGGGTATTATTTTTGAAAAGTTACAAATTTTCACAGATGATTGTGCATGCCTAACTTCCATTTCATTTTCCCCTAGTATATATAGTCTGTCATCTCTGCCTAGTATATATAGTCTGTCAATGTACTGATGCACAGCCAATTCTCCAGTGATTATTTGCTGAGGCACTACCATTTTTGAGCAGACTCGCTGGTGCTGGGGAATGATCAGGTGCCAAGTGTCAACTTTGCTTCACCCATGAGAGACCAACAATTATTGAGCAGGCTGACCATCATGCATTTTGCCAACCGTAGGACATTCTAATAAAGACTGTTTTAAATTGTCATTCAGAAGATAAATCTTAACTCATGATGGCTACCATTCTTAGATTTTTCCTGGGGGAGAAATCAATGACTATGGCATGAAAAATGCATACTCTAGACTGTCCTTTTGCCAAGAGAAGTCACTGGTCATAGCAAACACCCTCTTTCAACAACACAAGAGAAGACTCCACACATGGAACTCACCAGATGGTCAACACTGAAATCAGAGTGATTATATTCTTTGCAGCCAAAGATGGAGAAACTCTGTACAGTCAGCAAAAACAAGACCAGGAGCTGACTGGCTCAGATCATGAACTCCTTATTGCCAAATTCACACTGAGATTGAAGAAAGTAGGGAAAACCACTAGACCATTCAGGTATGACCTATAATCAATTATGACACTTCCAATTATACAGTGGAAGCGAGAAATAGATTCAAGGGATTAGATCTTAAATAGAGTGACTGAAGAACGATGGATGGAGGTTCATGACATTGTACAGGAGGCAGTGATAAGACCATCTCCAAGAAAAAGAAATGCAAAAAGGCAAAATGGTTGTCTGAGGAGCTCTTAAAAATAGCTGTGAAAGGAAGAGAAGTGAAAGGCAAAGGAGGAAAGGAAAGATATATCCATTTAAATGCAGAATTCCAAAGAACTGCAAGGAGAGATAAGAAAGCCTTCCTCAGCAATGAATGCAAAGACATAGAGGAAAACAATAGGATGGGAAAGACTAGAGATCTCTTCAAGAAAATTAGAGATATCAAGGGAACATTTCATGCAAAGATGGGTTCGATAAAGGACAGAAATGGTATGGACCTAACAGAAGCAGAAGATATTAAGAAGACGTGGCAAGAATATACAGAAGCACTATACAAAAAAGATCTTCACGACCCAGATAATCACGATGGTGTGATCACTCACCTAGAACCAGACATCTTGGAATGTGAAGTCAAGTGGGCCTTAGAAAGCATCACTACGAACAAAGCTGGTGGAGGTGATGGAATTCCAGTTGAGCTATTTCAACTGAAAGATGATGCTGTGAAAGTGCTGCACTCAATATGCCAGCAAATTTGGAAAACTCAGCAGTGGCCACAGGACTGGAAAAGGTCAGTTTTCATTCCAATTCCCAAGAAAGGCAATGCCAAAGAATGTTCAAACTTCCACACATTTGCACTCATCTCACACACTAGCAAAGTAATGCTCAAAATTATCCAAGCCAGGCTTCAACAGTATATGAACTGTGAACTTCCAGATGTTCAAGCTGGTTTTAGAAAAGGCAGAGGAACCAGAGATCAAATTGCCAACATCCACTGGATCATCAAAAAAGCAAGAGAGTTCTAGAAAAACATCTATTTCTGCTTTATTGACTATGCCAAAGCCTTTGACTGTGTGGGGATCACAAGAAACTGTGGAAAATTCTGAAAGAGATGGGAATACCAGACCACCTGACCTGCCTCCTGAGAAATCTGTATGCAGGTCAGGAAACAACCACCAGAACTGGACATGGAACAACAGACCAGTTCTAAATCAGGAAAGGAGTACATCAAGGCTGTATACCGTCACCCTGCTTATTTAACTTCTATGCAGAGTACAGCATGAGAAACACTGGGCTGGATGAAGCACAAGCTGGAATCAAGACTGCTGGGAGAAATATCAATATCCTCAGATATGCAGATGACACCACCCTTATGGCAGAAAGCAAAGAAGAACCAAAGAATCTCCTGATGAAAGTGAAAGGGAAGAGTGAAAAAGTTGGCTTAAAACTCAACATTCAGAAAACTAAGATAATGGCGTCTGGTTCCATTACTTCATGGCAAATAGATGGGGAAACTGGAAATAGTGACAGATTTTATTTTGGGAGGTTCTAAAATCACTGCAGATGGTGACTGCATCCATGAAATTAAAAGACACTTGCTCCTTGGAAGAAAAGTTATGACCAACCTAGATAGCATATTAAAAAGCAGAGACATTACTTTGCCAACAAAGGTCTGTCTCATCAATGCTATGGTTTTCCCAGTAGTCATGTATGGATGTTAGAGTTGAACTATAAAGAAAGCTGAGTGCTAAAGAATTGATGCTTTCAAACTGTGGTACTGGAGAGGACTCTTGAGAGTCCCTTGGACTGCAAGGAGATTCAACCAGTCTATCCTAAAGGAAATCAGTTTTGAATATTCATTGGAAGGACTGATGCTGAAGCTGAACCTTTAATACTTTGGCTACCTGATGCAAAGAACTGACTCATTTGAAAAGACCTTGATGCTAGGAACGATTGAAGGTGGGAGGAGAAGGGGATGATAGAGGATGAGATGGTTGAATGGCATCACCAATTCTATGGACATGAGTTTGAGTAAACTCTGGGAGTTAGTGATGGACAGGGAGGCCTAGCATGCTGCAGTCCATGGGGTCTCAAAGAGTTGGACACAACTGAGAAACTGAACTGAACTGAACTGAACTGAGACTGTCTACAGCATTTGTTTTCTGTTTCAAAAGATGCTGGTCTACCACAGATGCTGATGTACATTCTAATGCTTGAAATACTGTATGCTTGAATCGGGGTGAAAGTGCTGATTCTACTCAAATATGCATGAGACGGCTGATGCCTACTTGGGAACACACCAGAACTGCTGGCACAGGTTCAATCAGTAAATAAACATAAAATAGCTTGCTGTTTCATTTTTAGATACAATTTTATAAAAATCAGTTTATATTTTTTTCAGGGTGGAGGGAGAGGGTGAAAATAAAACAGTACTTGTGTCATAAATATGAAGGCAGAGGAAATGAAATGCAATGCTAATTCCATTAACAGTTTTTGATTAGAGATATGTTTGCTCTTGAAAATGGGGAAGATTTTCAGTTTGCTCCCAGTGGTTCTCTTGGGTTTCTTTGATTAGAGGAGTCAAAGACTATAAGAAAAAGGGATTTGACTTGGCAGAGTTACAATTCTGTATTTAGAGTCTGGGTTTGTGACCTGTCTTGATCAGATATGGAAGGTATGCATTGAAGGCAGCAGTGGGGGGGTGGGAGTACCAAATAATATATAATGTTTTATCAACTATCTCTAATGAATAGTGTGGAGTTTGTTAGAGATTTGTATAAGAGAGAGATGGTTCTGATGGAGGGTATGGCTTGAGTGCTTGAGGACATAATAACATGAATACTTTACTTCTCACATTAGAGTAATAAGCACGCTAATTTAATTTTCGGACTTAGACGAAACTGATATTCATTCCTCAAATCACACAGATCAAGAGCAGTGCAGAGTTGCTGTTTAGAAATGACTTCAGTGATGCCTGGATCTCCTTTGACCACAGAGAACTTTGTATCAACTTTGACACATTTTATTGTTAAATCTCATATTTTATTTGTTTGGGGGGCAATGAGTAAAGTAGTATTATAAGGAACCCTTATAATACCCATCTACATTATTTGTGCCTTCATACTGCTGAGAGCAGTCACATTCTTTTCTCTCTTTGTCCGGAGACTCTTCAGGCAGGCTCCAGAAGTTTGGATCTGCTGGGATTCTACCTCCCCAGTCTAATAAAACATAGGAGTACCCCCATGAGGCTGGGGAGAGTGCAGTCACCAACTGCATGCAGCTGATTTTGAAGGTTTCTTGGGTCCTCCCACCCCCTTTGGAAAGCCCTTTCCTCTCTTCTGACAGGTTTCTGTAACTTTGCATCTTGCGGAGAAAGGCTTTAGAGAAGATTTTTGTCTTGTTCCCACCAGAAAGCTCATGGAATTTCTATGCAAAAATTTCCATAACCTTCCCAGAAACTTTAAAATTGTATATCCTTAATTGTTCCTGCAACAAAAATAAAGTTTCCCTCATCGGCCAATGTCCCCCGTTAAATGACAACCATCAGATTTTCGTATTGTCCCTATCACTTTGTTTCTTTCCAAAGCTTCTTTTTTCCAACAAAATCATTTAGACAATAATAAAATATTTAAAACAGTATAAAGCTGGAAGCCACCTTAAATATCAGCATGTTTTTTACTTTGAGCTTATTTTGGAGGAGTAATTTAGTTTAATTAACTGAAGTGGCTGTCTTCATTATGCTAGCAAATCAGCAGTGACTTGGGAACAGTGTTTGTACAGGAAAGAATAAAGAGGAGAAAGCATGTGTTTTTAATAAAGTAAGATAAAGACTGTGAAAATCCTATAAAGACTTGGTTTACATAACTGTAATTCTGAAGTATTATTACCAAAACTAAAAGATGTGGCTTTGATCCCTCAATCAAGAAGATGTCTCAGAGGAGGGCATGGCAACCCATGGACAAACTAACCTGGCAGGCTACAGTTCATGGGGTTGCAGAGTTGGACACGACTAAAGCGACTTAGTACCATGCAAGATTGCATGGAAGACTTTTCTCAAACTTAGACTATTCGAGGTAAGCATGAATTTGTATCTGGAGGGGTAGGATCCTAAATTTGGAATCTAGGGTTCTAAGTTATAGCTTCTAACTGGATAAGGGAATGGAGAAATGGATCAGTATTTCTGGAATTGCAGATTGTTCTTCTCTCCGAAATTATTTCAAAACCATCTGAGGTCTTGGCAATGCTGCTCAGCAGCTGCCCAGGTGGTCCCTGCAACAACTGGATTAATACAGCTATTGCTATAACACAGGACTGCCGAAACCCAGGAAATGGCTAAATAACTAGAGGTCTGATTTTTTTTTTTTCTTATCTGTCAAAAAGGAGAGAGAGAGATGAAACCTAACAATTATTCCCATGATATCTAAAATTTTTCAGATATTCCTTCTCGCAATATCACAAAGAAACTGAAGCAAGAGCCAGTTATCATTTATTATGTCATATGACTTAGGGCATATGATAAAGTGTTTTTGAACATAGGAAAAATTAAAATACAGAGTAAAGTCTGAAATAAATAGGATAACAGAACCTTCAATACTGTCTAGAACCGACCTATTCTTTCATTTAATTAATATCTAGGAAACACCTAATTAGAGCTAGGCACTTAGGTTACTGAGGATATGGCTGTGAAAACAGATACAAAACACCCTAGCTTTCCTGGAGTTCACATTCAATGTTTGTATTTCATCTATTAATTCTATAGTTCCTCTAAAGCAAATAAATGAGCTCTTATCCGAAAATGCTGACATGAAACATCTCCTGAATGTCCATATGGACCAGGCACTGTTCTAGCTACTCTACATGCACTGGCACATTTACTTCTCACAGTAACTCTCTGAGGCAGAAACTATGGAAAAATGAAGGCACGGAGCATGGAATTCACTTGCCGAAAGCTCAACAGCTGGGAAGTGGCAGCACCAGGACTTAAAGCCGCAGAGTCAGGCCACAGAACTTGCAGCCATAATCCCTTCAACCCTCTGCCTCCCCACATTGCCTCTGCAATGCTAGGTATTCCTGATTCTTTCATTACCGTTGACTTAAAAATTAAACACATTGGTACTTTGTTTTTAAAGAACAATTTTCTGTTTATAAACCGGGTATATCACCAGTAACAAATCCTACATATGCCAGCAATATGCAGGCCACGAGAGTACTTAAAAATAAACACAAAAATCACAGTTCTCAAATCTGATTCTGAATTTGGCAGTTATAAATAATCACAGTTAAAGTGTTCTCTCACCTCTAAGCCACCATATACTGTATCTACAGAATTAAATGCTATTCATTTTGGACTCTGCGCAGAAACCTGGGGCCATGCAAAGGGACTGTTTAGGTTTTTAGTCCAAACCCTTCATTCAGAGGCAAGAAATTGAAGTCAAGAGATGTTTTCTCAGGTCATGCTTGAGTTCTATCTTACTTAGAGTCTTTGTAATATTTTCATTTGTTCTTTAGCCTAATTTGAGGATTGATAGGCTAAGATGCAGATTGTATAGAAAGCTGAAGATCAGACAGCTATGAAATTCTCTCCCTGGCAACCTCCAGAATGTTTAATGTAAATATTGTGATTTACGGAAATCAGCATCGACATTTCCCAACACTTGGGACAGTTTAAAGATGGATTTAAATTTTCTTCAGAACAGAGTGTACTCACATCCACATATGATATAAAGGAAGTGTGACTAAGGGAAAGTGTTAACACAGTATAAACCATTAACCTTGGTGATGAACAGATCTACGTTTGGATCGCGATTCTGTCCCTTAGTAACCTGGAAATCTTGGGCATTTTCCCCCTGGGCCTCTGTTTTCCCATCTGTAAAATGGGGAGATGAACATCTATTATGAGGCTGTTGTAGGCATTAAATAGAATAAGACATTTTAAGTATCAAAACAATAAACACATACAAAAAGGTGAGCTTCAGGACCCTTTGTGGTTTGCTTAAATATTTGAACTGAACAAGGAAATAATTAGCTCACAAGAAGATACCACTTGATCCTGTATTGTACTTCTGCTGCTGCTGCTGCTAAGTCACTTCAGCCACGTCTGACTCTGTGCGACCCCATAGACGGCAGCTCACCAGGCTCCCCTGTCCCTGGGATTCTCCAAGCAAGAACACTGGAGTGGGTTGCCATTTCCTTCTCCGATGCATGAAAGTAAAAAGCGAAAGTGAAGTCACTCAGTTGTGTCAGACTGTTAGCGACCCCATGGACTGCAGCCTACTAGGCTCCTCTGTCCATGGGATTTTCCAGGCAAGCGTACTGGAGTGGGGTAGGATAATCTATACCATTTTTCCTCCTGTCCTGAATCGTTCAAATTTTAGTAAAGGTAAAGCAGCTTTCCACACTATGGCAAAAAAAGACAGATAAAATCTTTGATACTAAGAACTCTTTTTAAGCTTAGAAAAAAATCTTTCATTGTCTGGCTTAAAATAACATTTTCAGCATCATGTGCATCTTTCCTCTCCCTGCATTTTACTTTCCAGTCATGCCAAACCATCTGTTGTTCCCTGAAAATTCCGTGCTGTTCCACACTTCCATGTATTTATATGCCATTTCCTCTGTCTCTGATGGTCTTTTCCTTCTTAATTGTTTGCCAAACTCTTGCCTGGTGGTGAGCTGCGTAGAGGTAGTGTCTGCCTCTCTGGCACAGGGCCTGGAACACTGAGGGCAGGAGGACCACGCGAATGCTTGTTACATGAATGAATGAGGAGGTGACCAAGAAGGGCAACACCACTTTTTAATTTTGTTTCTTTTTGGCTGTGTGGAGAGGCTTATGGGAACTTAGTTCCCTGACGAGGGATGGAACTTGTGCGCCCTGCAGTGGAAGCAGAGTTCTAAACACTGGGTTGCCAAGAAATTACCAATGTCATTCTTATATAAATTAGATTTCAGAACAATGTAAGGAAATTTGTGCAGTTGTATACTGGCTCTCTAAGAAAGACTGAGGCCCAAACTTAGAAAATCTATTGATTGATAGCACTATATTATTCAAGGGTGATTATAGTTTCGTGAAGGATCAAATTTGAAGGACAACCCTTATTGGGATGTTTGGATATATGTTTTAGAGATTATATATCTAATATATCATATATCAGGAAGTTTGTAAATCTAGGTATCTCATTTTTAATGCAAAAATTAGCCAGCTCTGATACTAGCCAGCATTTTAGCCTTCAGAAAAGTACATACATGGCACATAGTTGGTGCTTATTATGTCATGTTCAGAATAATACTACATGGTACTCAGTGGAAGATAATATATTCAAAATCTACCTTAACGCATTTATATCAGACTATCACGTCATAAAAATTACCTACGGTTATAGTGATGAGACTGAAAATTGCTGATTTCTCCCTGTTTGCCTCCACTATAGTTCCCTACACATGAATGTATAACTTCACATTTCAGTACCTCTGGTATCAGTAAGAGAGAAGGCAATGGCAACCAACTCCAATACTCTTGCCTGGAAAATCCCATGGACGGATGAGCCTGGTAGGCTGCAGTCCATGGGGTCACAAAGAGTTGGACACGACTGAGCGACTTCACTTTCGCTTTTCACTTTCATGCATTGGAGAAGGAAATGGCAACCCACTCCAGTGTTCTTGCCTGGAGAATCACAGGGATGGAGGAGACTGGTGGGCTGCCGTCTATGGGGTCGCGCAGACTCGGACACAACTGAAGCAACTTAGCAGCAGCAGCAGCAGAATCAGTAAGAAACTCAAAATGAAGCTTTCCAAGTATGAATCCTCTCCTAGAGTTAGAAAAATAACTAAAACTACTCATAAAATGGTCAGCTGAAACCAGGAATAAAAAATAATTGTGGACAATCCATGCATCAAGCGGAAATGTTTACTTTGTGAATTTAAAAAGAAAGCAAATTGTAAAATGATAAAAATGCTAAATTATTCAAAACCTAAACTATTCTTTAATATTAACTCATGTGCTATCTCTTTTTGAGGTTTTTCCTATTGACTATCTGTCATCCTATCATTTGAACAATCATTCCTTTCTGAATGACTGCATATCACACTTCTTGATCTCATTAAGGTTCCTCTGTCCATAGGATTCTCCAGGAAAGAATACTGGAGTGGTTTGCCATGCCCTCCTCCAGGGGAATCTTCCTGACCCAGGGATTGAACCCTCAATACTTATATCTCTTGCATTGGCAGGCAGTTTCTTTACCATTAGCACCACCTTGGGAGAAGGCAATGGCACCCCACTCCAGTACTCTTGCCTGGAGTATCCCATGGACAGAGGAGCCTGGTAGGCTGCAGTCCATGGAGTCTCAAAGAGTCGGACAGGACTGAGTGACTTCACTTTCGCTTTTCACTTTCATGCCTTGGAGAAGGAAATGGCAACCCACTCCAGTGTTCTTGCCTGGAGAATCCCAGGGATGGGGGAGCCTGGTGGGCTGCCATCTATGGGGTCGCACAGAGTCAGACACGACCGAGGCAACTTAGCAGCAGCAGCAGCACCACCACCACCTGGGAAGCACATATGTGTGTGTGCGTGTGTGTGTGTGTGTGTGTGTGTGTGTGTGTGTATTCATTCACTCTCCTAAAGACTACAAGCTCCTCTTCAAAGAGAAGACATTATCTTATAAGATTCTTTCCTAACACCACTATGCTGTAAACGCATTAGATGAATAATAAATATTTGGTTCTTATTTGTTAACAAATGCCAAATGGGGAATTGCAACCACAATAATCAAGATTGTTTTTGCTATCACTATTTGTAGTTAAGGAAAACCCCCAAGGCAGAAGCGTATTCAAGATGGAACACAGCAGACAGTGTTGAGAGGGGAGTCAAGACAGAAGGATAGCACTGGGGACTGATTCTTCATTTGAAATATAGATTGTCTCCTCTTCCCTAGGCAATCTGCTGCTGAGCAGAGATGAGTTACAGTAACCAGACTGGTTCATTAAAACATGGCCTCTTTCATTCACCATGACTCATCATGATGAAGCTCTGATTCTGAGAACTGAATGTGCTAGTTTTGCTACTCTCATGATACCCAAAAGAAAAGATAAAACTTAATTTTTGATGACTTCCTCATATTCAGTTTGCTGCCATTGTATAGCTTAGCCTCTGTATGGCTGTGCTGCGCTGCACTCAGTCACTTCAGTTGCATCCAACTCTTTGCAATCCTATGGACGGTAGCCCGTAGGGCTCCTCTGTCCACAGAGATTCTCCAGGCAAGAATACTGGAGTGGGTTGCCATGCCTCCCTCCAAGGGATCTTGATCCAAGGATGGAACCCATATCTCTTATGTGTCCTGCATTGGCAGACAGGTTCTTTACCACTAGCTCCACCTGGGAAGCCCAACCTTTATATAGACTCAACATCTAATAAAATTTGGTAATGCAAAGAACAGTCATAGTAGACTCTTTGAGCAATGGGCTACTCTAACTGCTTAGTATTGAAAGTTTGTAGATTTGCTCAAGGAACTGCTTCAGATAATTAAAAAGTCTTTCCCTCATCCTTCAGTCTCTTTCACCTCACTGCCCTGTTCCACTAAACTTCACTGCCATGTTAACATTATTACCTGTTTTATTCACTTCTATATCCCCAGAACAAGTGCCTGATACATAAAATGTTGAGTTAATGAATGGAAGTCATTTGCTATATCAGTTTTTTTGAGGCCTGGAAGTGAAGACTAAGGACTTAAAATTTTGTCTGAGATTGGAGCTGACGATGTAAAGTAACAGGGCCAGTGAGAAGTACAGGGGCCACCATTTCTTTAGCAATGCCTTACAAAAATCTTCTGGGCTTCTCTGGTGGCTCAGATGGTAAAGAATCTGCCTGCAGGGCAGGAGGCCCAGGTTCAGTCCTTGGGTTGGGAAGATCCCCTGGAGAAGGGAATAGCTACCCACTCCAGTCTTTGTTTTATAGACAGACTTTATGGAATATCAGTATTCCAAGGATATTTTCCACTGTGACATTTCTGGTTTAGAAAGGGACACCTTGTTGGACTGCATTTTAAAATTTTGAGAGCCTTACACCCTGAGGTAGAGCAAGTATGTGTGTATATGTGGGGGGTCAAGGTGAGTGGAGATGAGAAAATATCCAGAAGGTTTGGTAGGAGCCTAGTTTCAAAGTCACTAATGAGCGTGAAATATAAGTCTCTGAGTGAGTCATATTAATGGTGTTTGTCACTATTTGGTTTGGCTCAAATGCTGTGCAATTTGTTGAATATGCTCTCATATAATATCTAGAGACAGAAATTTAAGATGGGATATTTTTATCAGAATTGTTGAAAAATTCATTAAACTCTAGTAGAAAAACTTTCTGATACAACTCTGAACTGAGAAGCTGCTTGGTGAAACAAACAAACAAAAAATCTAAAATTATTCACTAAGGAAAGAACCAGCAGTGCAACAATCTACCTGTAGAGCCACAAAACGACAACAAATGACAAAACAATTGAAAAGTAAGCCAAAGACCTATTTATTAAAGCTCATGGGAAGAGACAGACCCAAGTTTCTGTAGAGCCTGAGTTTATTCAATTTTGTATAAAGAATCCGCCTACCATGTGGGACACCTGGGTTTGATCCCTGGGTTGGGAAGCTCCCCCAGAGGAAGGCATGGCAACCCACTCTGGTATTGTTGCCTAGAGAATTCCATGGACAGAGGAGCCTGGCAGGCTACAGTCCATGGGATCCCAAATTGTTGGACACAACTGAGTGACTTTCACTTTTCACTTCTTTGAAAAAAAAAAACTGAACACTGAAAATGCTCAATTATATATGGAGGCCTGGAAAGGGACTGTGCAAGAAGTGAGGGGCTCTGAAGTTGGAAGTTACATGCACTCCACAATATATCAGCCGCCGTGGAAGGCCATGGTCAATCTGCCCATGCAGTACTGAAAATTTTTTTTTCAATGTTTTTATTGATTTATTTGGCTGCACTGGCTCTTAGTTGTGGCACACAGGATCTTCCCTCCTCATTGTGGCACACGGGATCTAGCTCTGAAACCAGGGATCGAACTTGGGTCCCCCGCTAGGAGAGCAGAGTCTTAACCACTGGATTGCCAAGGAAGTCCCAGGACTGATAATGTTTTCAGAACAGCTTCTTCAGGTAGGTCCCAATCAGGAAAAATAAGATATATGGGAAAAGAAATGAGGAAAGAACAGGGAGAGCGGCCACTTTGGCAGCACTGATGCCCTGGTAATTAAGCACTGCAGAGGGAGCAATGAGCAGTGGCAGTGCTGACAGCAGATGAAAGGCTGTTTTGAAGAGAGAGAAGAAAAGAACTTTGCCTTGTGGGAACCAAAAAGCTATTTAAATCTGAGAATCCAGTCTAGGGTCATCACTCTGTCGTGCTAAAGGCTTATCAACCACAGGACAGTTATTTTATGGCTAGAAAATTGCTAGACAATTGTGGAGCTCACCCCTAGGAAACAGAGGAAATGCCCAGTAACATTTTACAGGCTTCCAGTCTCTTTTTCCCATCCCCCTCGCATTTGTCTCTGCTCCTCCCTCCCACTCTGCCACTTCCACACCAGTGTTTCCACACAGACTCAACCTGTGAAATCGCACATTCATTTGGATGAAAATTGTACGACAGAAGTAGTTACATAAAGTCCATCCAAATGCAGCATTGTGTACTTTCAAATTCAAAGACTTTCAAATTTGTGATGCATAATGTAAGCAATTAGTCAACTGGCTTGAGTCAGGAATGGTTTGAAAGTCAAATATTCAGGCCATTTTGGAGATATGAACATGAAAGTTGCTCAGCTGTGTCCAACTCTTTGCGACCCCAAGGACTACACAGTCCAACCCCGTGGACTATACAGTCCATGGAATGCTCCAGGCCAGAATACTGGAGTGGGTAGCTGTTTCTTTTTCCAGGGGATCTTCCCAACCAAGCGATTGAACCCAGGTCTTCTGCATTGCAGGCAGTTTCTTTATCAGCTGAGCCTAAGTGTGCCCTTTTCTTCTGATGAGGAAAACAGTCTTTGGAGTCACACTTCTCCCAACACACTAAGTGGCAGTGCCTAGGTCATGAGTTTGGTGTGAGCAAAAACCAGTCTGGTTCATCTTTCATATTTAATCTCTGGTCTTTTGCTCAGTGCCTGGCTTTAAATAGGTGCTCGATAAAGTATAAAAAAGTGAGCATTTCCTGTGAATGCATTAAATGCAGGGGGAAGGGAAAGGCCCATTCAGCATGATGAGCAACTTGATGTCCATAGATTCCAAAATTAAGAGAGTATTTTGAAGGGTGCTGACAAAGGACAACCTCACAGAATAATCAGGAGTAGGAAAAGAATGCTTCAGGCCCTGATTCCTTACTGACTTTGGTGAAAATTAGCTAATCAGGTTTCTGGTGCCCATCAGAGGATGTTTAACACTAATTTAGTGAGAAAGGCAAATAGCCCCAAAGCAAGCTTACTTAAAGATACTTAAGAAAAACGAATTCAAGAGGTCAAGCAGTGCCCTTCAACCCCATCTCCACTGCCACTGACATCTACACCTGCCATGTTTATATTTACCTACATTCATAAGCAAATTATCAACATTCATTGGATCATTAAAAAAGCAAGAGAGTTCCAGATTTCTGTTTTAGTGACTATGCTAAAGCCTTTGACTGTGTGGATCATAACAAACTGTGGAAAATTCTTCAAGAGATGGGAATACCAGACCATCTTACCTGTCTCCCGAGAAATCTGTACGCAAGTCAAGAAGTAACAGTTAGAACTGGACATGGAACAACAGACTGGTTCCAAATCGGGAAAGGAGTATGTCAAGGCTGTATATTGTCACCCTGCTTATTTAACTTGTATACAGAATACATCATGCAAAATGCCAGGCTGGATGAAGCACAAGAGAAATATCAATAACCTCAGATATGCAGATGATACCAGTTTACGGCAGAAAACAAAGAAGGAATAAAGAGCCTCTTGATGAAAGTGAAAGAGGAGAGTGCAAAAGTTTGCTTAAAGCTCAACATTCAGAAAACTAAGATCTTGGCATCTGGTCCCATCACTTCATGGCAAATAGATGGGGAAACAATGGAACAGTGAGAGACTTTTTTTGGGGGGGCTCCAAAATCAGTGCAGATGGTGAGTACAGTCATGAAATTAAAAGACATCTGCTCCTTGGAAGAAAAGCAATGGCCAAGATAGACAGCATATTAAAAAACAGAGACATTACTTGCCAACAAAGGTCCATCTAGTCAAAATTATGTTTTTTCCAGTAGTCATGTATGGATGTGAGAGTTGGACTACAAAGAAAGCTAAGTGCCGAAGAATTGATGCTTCTGAACCATAGTGTTGGAGAAGATTCTTGAAAGTCCCTTGGACTCCAAGGAGAACCAACCAGTCCATCCTAAAGGAAATCAGTTCTGAATATTCACTGGAAGGACTGATGCTGAAGCTGAAACTCCAATACTTTGGCTACCTGATGCGAAGAACTGACTCATTTGAAAAGACCCTGACACTGGGAAAGATTGAAGGCAGGAGGAGAACAGGATGACAGATGAGATAGTTGGATGGCATCATCAACTCAATATACATGAATCTGAGTAAGCTCCGGGAATTGGTGATGAACAGGGAAACCTGGCGTCCTACAGTCCATGGGGTCGCAGAGCTTCAGACACGACTGAGGGACTGAACTGAACTGAACACTCATAACCAGACAAACAAAAATCCTTAAAATCAGGGGTGCATCTCTTATTTATGGAGGAAAGCAATATATGTTTTCAGTCGTGTCATTCAGTGTCTAACTCTGTGACCCAGTGGACCATAGCCTGCCAAGCTCCTCTGTTCATGGGATTTTCCTGGCAAGAATACTGGAGTGGGTTGCCATTGCCCTCCTCCAGGGGATCTTCTCCACCTAGGGACTGAACCAGGTCTCCTGTCTCCTGCATTGCAGGTGGATTCTTTACCAGTGAGCCATCAGGGAAGCCCAATATTAATATATACCAAAAAAAACCCAAAAAAACAACATGTTTTAAAGCTTCCAAATTCCAGCTCTCTGAAAAATTCAACCATCTAAAATTCTCATTCTAGTTGAGATTTACAACTTAAGCACATTTTTTACTTTTCCATTGGAGAAAATAACTTTTATTCCAACAGGAAATCTCTGTTGGTTTTAGAGTTAAAACAGCTCCACCCTAACTACACAAACCTACAAGGTAATTCTTCTACAACCCACAAAATAGGCATGATATGAGCTCCCCCTACTGGTACAAAACTGTTCCCACTTCATGAATCCAGTAAGGAATCCCTTCTGTGGGTTCTGCGGGAATTGCAGTTTACGCTTGATCGGGAAGAAAAGCTAAACAAGTAAAAACAAACAAACAAACAAACACACCAATTCAAGCAAAACAAGAAAACTACCCACTGTCAAATAATCTCTGTGAAAGAAATATGCATGTTCACAAATATTTGACAGTAACTTTTAAGCCCCTTTAGCTCAGTTGGTAAAGAATCTTCCTGTAATGCCGGAGACCTGGGTTCGATTCCTGGGTCGGGAAGATCCCCTGGAGAAGGAAACGGCAATCTACTCCAGTATTCTTGCCTGGAGAATCCCATGGACAGAGAAGCCTGCTGGGCTACAGTCTCTGGGGTCACAAGAGTCAGACACGACTTAGTGACTAAACTACCAAACTTTAAGCCCCTATCCAAGAGAACAGGTGAGTGAACTAAAATGGCTGTCTCAGTATGCTCTGGTCTCCTCATTTGCATTTAGATGTAAAGACAAGCAGAAGTTAATTGCAGAGGTGCTATATACGAACAATAAAATTTTTCCCTCCAACAGCACATGTGAAATGCTACAGACTTTAGAGAAATAAAAGAATAACACCATGGAAGCTGAATAAAATCAGTCTGAGGGCCAAGGGTTTTCTGCATTTGAAAACGACTTCACTATATTGCTATGTGAACTGAGAAACTGAAGGTGGAAGTTATGTTTTAGATTTAAAGCCACTCAAATTAGTTGTCTGCAGAGAAGAAAACCCAATGCAAGAATCAATGGCAAATATGGGGAAAGTGCTACGGTGGGGACATTCACACTGGCAAAGCAGGAGAACTGCCATAAAGGTGTTTCTAGTGATAAGCTGTTATAGAAAAAATATAATGAAAGAAGTAGAACTCCCACTCTTTGAGTCAGCAGAAGAGAGCTGTTTCGTGATATTTGCTATATTTGTAAGGCTGCAACTTGATTATACCTGATTCTGTTATCACAATCTGTTACATATCCTACATAGAATATAAATGCATAAAGCCATTTAAAGGCCAAATTATAGAGCTGTCTATTTTTATCTTTTACCTTTAACTGTCATACCAGTGATGATTCTTAAGTGGTATAAATGTAAAATGGTAAATAAAAACCAAAAACATCAGTAGATGCAGGCTTTATTGAAAAGCCACTGGTTGAAAATCCCCAAAGTACATCAATCTGCTTTCCCTCTTGAAGTCTGAGAAAATTGCCTTAGATGAATACAATAGGCTGAATGCATGAGCTTTGGTTTTTTTAAATGATGTATTTTATGAAACATTTTCATGTCTTAGAAGTAAACCTATATATTCACTCATGCCAAATGTATATGGAGAATTTTAAGAGCACACAATGAGGTGATAGGATTTTAATCTTTTTTCCTTCTCCTTCCTAGATCTTTCTTTGTGTTGGCATATAACATTTTTGTTCATACCAATGCCAATACGGAAAGGAATGAAAGGTCATTTGAGTACACCTGGGATATCAGCGTATCTGTCACCTTCTCACTCTCTTTTTTGTCAGCACTCCAGTTAGCTTTGGATCATATTTACCTTTTACACTACAATAATCCTTTTTGCTGATTTTCTTGCTTCCTCTCTTGTTTCATCTATAATTCATTCTCCACATAGCAGCCGGAGCAGTCTTTTAAAAATATAAGCCACATTATATTACTCTCCTCCAAATGCTTCCCATGATACTATAAATAAAACCCAAATTATTTCCCACTTCTCCACTCTCCTATCCTACCACTTTCCTGCTCAATCACTGTGTTCATACTACATTTACCTTCTTTCTGTTTCTGGATTTCACTAAGGTCTTCTTTAGAGCATTGACATTTGCTTTCTCTAGTGCCTTGCCTTGGGATCTTAGTGCACAATTTAGGCATTCAGTCCAAATCTCGGGGCTTCCCCAGTGGCTCAGCAGGTAAAGAATCCGCCTGCCAGTGCAGCAGACTCAGGAGATGCGGGTTCAATCCCTGGGTTGGGAAGATCCTCTGGAGGAGGGAATGGCAACCCACTCCAGTATTCTTGCCTGGAGAATCCGCATGGACAGAGGAGCCTGGTGGGCTACACTCCATGAGGTTGCAAATAACATTTTGGACATGACTGAGTGACTGAGCAACAGCACACAGCAAATCTCACCCTTCCCATAAAACTCAGTCATTCTGAATTGCATCACTGTTTTACTTTATTAAAAGAAATTATCACTCTCTGAAATGTTCCTGTTTATTGATTTGCTTGGCTTATGTCTTTTTCTTCCCTTTAGAAATAAGCTTTACGAACAGGGACTTTTTTCTGTATCTCAAGCATGTAAGACATGGTTGTCACAAAGTATAGTAATATTATGCCATGTTATTAAATCAAAAGAGTATATAGTGTAACTAGAGGAAAGTATTGTATTATCAATAAATACTAGTGAAATGAATATTCTGAATAAAAAAACTCCATTTGTGTGTGTGTGTGTGTGTGTGTGTGGGTATGCACTGAGGACTAATAAGCCAAAGGCATGTCACACAAAACAAAAAGCATACACATTTTTCCGATTAGTGCAAAATTCCTACTTAACAGCAACATCTTCCTTTAATGAAATTAATACCTGTTTCATATATTTTAATATGAAAAGTCATATAGTTTAACTCTCTGACTTTAAAATATATGGTAGATTGCACAGGGAACAGTGGAGAAGAGAAAGAGTAATGGTGGAGCTTCAGGGACCTGCGTTTAAACCCTTGCTGTGCCACCAACTACATGGTTATGCACAAGTATTTTAACCTGTGTGCCATTTATTTTCTTCATTGGAAAATGGAGACATGCCTTTCTTGAATAGTTATAACAAGTATGTACTATGTGGCTGTAAAGGATCTAACACAGAGTAGCTGCTCCTCCTAAGATCTTAATACAAGACAGTATAAAATAGTCTTTAGAGTGTTATACTAGGCTTATCAATTATTGAAACAGATACGCTGGATGAGTTTTAGTGATGCATCTAATGCCATGCATATGTAAATTAGCAGAGATGTGTCTCTATCAGTGTTTCTATAATTGCCCAATTTGAAAGCAGCACACCTAAAAGCAATACACTATTTGACGTACTTTTCCACCTATTCCTTTTCATTCTGGTAACCTCGGAGAGTGGTATGCAGCTAAAGCCTTTTTCTTTTGCTTGACCTCATCCCAGAGGTATGAAAATTAGAAATTTTATGAAAAGGAATGTTCTTTCAGCATTACCAGTAAATAATGTGTGCTAGAAATGTCAGAAATAATACTTTTTTAATTCTCAGATATTTAGAGCTGAAAAGTACTTAGAAAAATGTAGGGAAAAAAATCCCTGAATTTAGAAAAGTTTAAGGTTTTGTTGGAACAAATACGTTACTCAGCATAACAGAGTCCCTTTCATGAATCCACTCAGCTAATCCTTTGTAGATCACTAAAATGGGCTTTGCCTTCTTTAACCAAATTTGCTGGTGCAGGAAGAGGCACCTGTCCTAGCTTGTGATGTGGTGAGAAGTACAGAATGGAACTAAGAACTGATGCTTTTGAACTGTGATGTTGGAGAAGACTCTTGAGAATCCTGTGGACAGCGAGGAGATCAAACCAGTCAATCCTAAAGGAAATCAGTCCTGAATATTCATTAGAAAGACTGATGCTGAAGCTGAAGTTCCAACGCTTTAGCCACCTGATGAGAAGAGCTGACTCATTAGAAAAGACTTTGATGCTGGGAAAGAGTGAAGGCAGGAGGCGAAAGGGATGACAGAGGATGAGATTGTTGGATAGCATCACCGACTCAGTGAACACGAGTTTGAGCAAGCTCCAGAAGACAGTGAAGGATGGGGAAACCTGGCATGCTGCATTCCATGGGGTCACAGAGTCAGACACAGCTGAGTGACTGAACAAGCAACTCTGAATCTGAATTTTTCTCCATTTCCAGACATTGTAGAGGTTTCTATTTCATTCTATGCATTTTTATCTCCTTGTCCTCTCTCCTCCCCTCTATAGGTATGGTTGCTGCTACTGCTGCTAAGTTGCTTCAGTCATGTCCGACTCTGTGCGACCCCATAGATGGCAGCCCACCAGGCTCCGCCATCCCTGGGATTCTCCAGGCAAGAACACTGGAGTGGGTTGCCATTTCCTTCTCCAATGCATGAAAGTGAAAAATGAAAGTGAAGTCGCTCAGTCGTGTCCGAATCTTCACGATCCCATGGACCGCAGCCCATCAGGCTCCTCCGTCCATGGTGTTTTCCAGGCAAGAGTACTGGAGTGGGATACCATTGCCTTCTACGATAGGTATGGTTAGTCCCACACAGAAAAGTTCAGAGGAAAGTTCCATGAATGATTCTGTTGTCATATAATGGCAATCTCCAAACTTTCTACTAACATATTTTTTTAATTTGTGCATACTTCCCAATATCTATTCAAGATTCATCCAGAATTATACAATAGCAAAAAAGAAAAGAACTTGGAATATAGATCTTTTAAAGATTTTCACAGTATTTTTACCTTCCTGTAGAAATTCCTTCCCAGGTAACTCAGTGGTAAAGAATCTGCCTGCCAAGCAGGAGACACAGGTTCCATCTCTGGGTCCGAAAGATCCCCTGGAGAAGGAAATGGCAACCCACTCCAATATTCTTCCCTGGGAAATCCCCTGGACAGAGGAGCCTGGCGGGCTACAGTCCCTGGAGTAGCTAAAGAGCCAGACACAACTTAGCAACTAAACAACAACCACCACAATGAAACTCCTAAAATATTTGCATTAGGACAGGTTAATATTTGTGAAAGAGAATGATTTTGAAGTGATGAAATTATTTCTATATGGAAATTCTCCTAAGTTTGCAGCCTGAGGCTTACGTAGTCTAAGGTTTAGAAGGAGACTCAGTCACATCTGGTAGATCATCCCTCAGGTCTCCATATGCCCTGTAACACATACTGCCAATGAGATTGCAGGGGTCAAGAGACAAATGGTTAGGGTTGGAGCAGAGCTCCCTAAAGTATGCACCCTAAATTACTAACTCCTTTAATTTTTAAAATATATTTGTATAAGAAAAATGATTCATGGTCAGGTGTTGTTTTAAAATACTTTTTAAATAAAATTTAGCAAAATTCTAAACCGTAAGACTTCTTAGCCTTTCCTATGTGACTCAGGTGCCATATCATCCTTATTTCTGCATCTGTATTTTTGTGGAGTATCCTGAGATGCAGGATTTTCCATGTGAACACTGGAAAAGTCTTGGGCAAATTGGAGAAAGTTCTTCACCTTATCTGTGACTCTTCAAAATAGGTCAAATTATGCTCCATTGCTCAATATTACTTAACTGGATACCCTCTAGTATAATAGCATCCTGAGGCATTTAAGTTCTGCCAAACACATTGCAAAAGTGCTGGGCTAAGGGCAGGTTGTCAGATCTCCTACTCAGCAGTCTGAAGCATTGATTTCAACCTTTGTCTTGTCTGGCAAGAACAAGATCTGTTTTTCCTAATGAAATATTCTCTGGCAGCATTAAATACTATTTTAGATGGGTGAGAAAAAATTTGTGTGGGGTGGAGTTAGGAGGAAAATTTTTGTCTGCATCAATTTTTTCTTGATTTTCTTCTCAAAACATGTATGTGTTGGGGTATAGAAACTATAGAGGAAGAAATACAATAAATGAGTAAATATTTGATGTGTTAATATGAAAAGAAATATTAAAGAGTTGGAACATATAAAAAAAATAGTACTACCTACCCAAGTCTGAAGCTATTAAACATTCCACATTTTTGTCCTTTAGATGGACACTAAAAACTTTTTTAGACAAAACATTGAGCACCACCACTTTCTCGTTTTTTTTTCTGACATTTTGCATTGAAAAATCCTTCTCTCTCTTACCAGATTGCTCTCCTATCTTGTTTCTCCAAACTCTCCTTTTTATCCCCTATAAATATCTCCTCTTATATCTGAGTACAGCATTACCATATTGTTCCAGTTTCATTCATGGGGAAAACAGATGAAAAAAAAAAAAAGAGCATAGGGATGTGGGAAAGAGCTGTGACTCAGAGTTGGTGGAAGAAATAGAATCACTCTTCAGATTTCTTCAGAGATGACATCTCATGGCATTTCTGATGCCTACTCTAAGTAAGTCAAGGGCCATAGTTAGTTACTGGGGGGTGGGAGCATGGCCGCCTTGTTCACACATGCATCAATTAATTGCTATTACAGGAGCTCACATCGCTGCTCTAGCAGTTCATTCATCCATGCATTAATCTCACAAATACTTATCAAGCACCTACTACATGCCAGGCCCACTTCTATGAAATTCTGCTGGTTGGATTTTTACTTTCAGTCTAATGATAGCACAGCGACTAACTTTAAAATCATTTCCTCTAAAATCTTCATGGCATCATATGGAGAAGGCCCTTTCCTCTTCATATACCACTGGATGTTTTGTAAGCTGAAAGCTGAAGCTCATAAGAGTTCTACTTTCTTATTCCATTTAATGAAGAAATGTGCTAGCTCTGGGCTTCCCCGGTGGCTCAGAGGGTAAAGCGTCTGTCTGCAATGCAGGAGTCCTGGGATTGATCCCTGGGTTGGGAAAATCCTCTGGAGAAAAAAATGGCAACCCACTCCAGTATTTTTGCCTGGAGAATCCCATGGACAGAGGAGCCTGGTAGGCTACAGTCCATGGGGTTGCAAAGAGTCGGACATGACTGAGCGACTTCACTTTCTTCCTTTTCTAGTTCTAAGAAATTAATATCAAGTGTTTTACTCTTCAGGCAGTATTAGTCTATGGTTAAAGTATATTTTATGTGGGGTAATCATTATAATTCCCAGAAAAGATAGTCTTTTATTTTTCCCCCACTAGTTCAATTTCAAATTAAATGAAGGTACCAAATGGATTTCCAAATGATTTTATTCTCTGGCCAAAGTCATTTGGTATTTTAATAAGTGATTTGGAAGTGGGATAAAGTATTGACATTGGATAAAATTATCTGAATTACCTGCAAAGTAACTAGAATCCTAAAATGACTTCAATTTTTTTTTTTCTTTGCACACCACTTTTAGGAGAATGAGGCAAATCACAAATGAACAAATTGATATTAATAGTATAAGATGCCGTGCACTTCAAAAATAAAGGAAATGCAAAAGGAAAGCCTCTGAGCTTAAGCTGGTAGCCTATATTTTTGTTAGGCTCCTCTTGGATTCCCTTGAATTTCCTTAGGTTTTGGATAAGCATTTGCTTATTTTTGAAGCTGTTTTAGGCTTGCGAATATCATCTTCTTGTCTTATTCTTGGTGGCATGGATCATTCTCTTACTCTGTTTTTTTTTTTTTTTTTTTAGCCCTTTTCTATTGAGTTAAAATAATTCTACAGTTATTTTAGCATATGAAACTCTTCACATTTAACTTTTATTTCAGAATTTCAAATAATTTAAACTGTAGTAGCCAAATGTGAATAGAAACATTTCAAAATTTAAGCACACATTTTTGTTAGTTTTAGAGCCTTAGCTCAGCTGAGCAAAGATTCAATGATATCCTCTTAAGCATATGGCCTTGCAGTCTGTATCTAAGGGTATTAATAATTAGCTGTAAGCACATACATAAAGATGCTACTTCAATGAATCAGATTAGTGATACAAAGTACAATGGTATTTAGTCCAATCAGCAGATTTATGGAAATCTCCCTATATTATATGATCCTTGATTTAGTTTTGGAAGATGAATACTATTTAGGCAAAAGCGTGGGACAGGTTTTAGGAAGAGGGAAGAGCATTAGCAAAGTAAAGAGGCATGAAACCTATTGACGTTGTGTCTCAGTGAACTACTCTCATTGCAAAGGTACAATGGAGTTGTCAGCTCTGAGGTGAAGAAGATTAATGATGAGGATGGCGAGGCAGGTATTGGAACAATTCTGGAGGTCTTTGTACTTCCTACTGGAAAGACTGACTTTTATTCTAAGGATGATGGACATCCATTGTGGGGTTGTAGGCAGGGGAATGATATGCTCAGATAAGTATTTTCTATAAATCATTCTGACTGTGCAAGTAAGAAAAATTTTAGGACAAGACTGGAAAAAGGGAGACAGTTAGGAGGCATTTTTTCAACATTATAGACAAGAGATGACGAGGGATAAAATAAGGGATTGGTGAAGGGTCTGGACACAGAAATCTGAGAGCTATTCACAATAGAAAATTCACAGTGTCCTGATTTATAGGACTGAACTGGGTTTATAACTCTGCCATATTCTATTTCAAAGCAGAGTGTGGTGTAAGGAAGCTCTCTCTTCATGAAAGGTCAAGGGTGTTTTCTGAATCAGCGCTTGAATGTGGTTGTTTGGATAGCATGGGCCTCAAAAGTAGTTAGAACATGAGTTTCCAGAGTATAACCATTTAATATCATCCCACTGTTTAAGATATAGTATAATTACTACCATTAATATCCCTTTTCCTCTAAACTGCCAGTTGTTTCTCTTTAATTATATTTAAAAATAACACCTACTTTCAAAGAGGAGCACATTTAAACTGATATTATAGTTGTCTTTTGAGTAACTTAACAAAACCTTCACCATTGTAAATTCTCCAGTCCTTAAGGATTAGATCTCAAACTGCATCAGAAAGCTCCACGTGTTCAGGAGAAATGATACTGTGTGGCTCAACATGTTCTTTACCAAATGTTCACCACCACCGCTAAAATCAGTGTCAGAAACTCTACTTGCCAAAGGCCATGGCTTTCTGTTAAGGTTAGAGTCTCTAGAGTGTGTCTAAAATGGCTATCACCCCAATTCAATGCTTCCAAGATGATGCAAAAATTCTCAATTTAGCCAGGATCAAATATATGCAGAGTACATTAATTTTCTGTAGAGGCTATACTAGAAATGGGTTCCCTCTTAACTGGTCACACTAATATAGATTTCTGCGTGTAGCCTTCCCCATCAGAAGGTAATCTTAGAACAACCATCCAATCAGTCAAACTATGAAATTAAGGAGTGAGAAAAGCAGCTGGGAAATGAGAGAAAATGGGATAGAAGTTTAAAAGAACTGTATTTATTATTTTATATTAAATAAATATTTAATTAGGAATAGATCCAATTTAAATGATCCATCTGCTAAACAAGTTCTTGAAATCATCCGTTCAACTTTACTTAAAATCCAGTTAATTCTCCTTTTATTCTTCTCAGAGAGAGATCCCAGCAAGTAATACAAAACGAAAGTTATCTTCAGAACCAGTTGACTAACTGAAAGTCACTGGAATAATTCTTCTGGTTTGACTCACTGAGCCAGAATGCTAACATTATTTAAACATATTGTTTTCTATTTATTCCAGGGTTTTTTTAAATCCCAAAGTTATAACAAGTGTGTAATTTACCAGAGAAAATGAAATTGCTCTTTGTTAAGTACACATTGCAAATCATATGCTACGATACATATTGTACATCTAGTACACTAAAAAAATGCTATATTTTCAAATCCAAATTTGAAACAAAAGTCAATGCAATTTGGCATGCACTGCAGCATGCAGAGAGATTCCTATGTATTAAATACTGTCTGCTAATGCCTGAAATGTTCTGCTTGCTTACAAGCATCAAAACAAGAGAAGGACATCTTAAATAAAACCCTAAATATGAAAATACCCTAAGAGAAAAAAAAATTGATTCGACTGCTGTGCAGTATCTACAGTAGGATATCTACTTAAAGGACCACAAACGTCTTTCGGGTGGGTAGCAGACTGGTACATCTGGAATAGACAAGAGACATTGTGGAGAATATATCACAGACTCCTGAACATTGACAAGCAGGTAAAAGAAATGTTATCTTTTTTCTTCTTTAATTATTTCCATTCTTTTTAAAAATATTTGTTTACTTATTTGGCATGCAGGGTCTTGTTCAATTGTGGCATATGGGATCTAGTTCCCTGACCAAGGACCCAACCTCGCTCTTCTGCATTGGGAGCACAGAGCCTAAGTCACTAGTCTACCAGGCAAATCCTATCTTTTTTCTTTTAATTACAGTAGTCTTTCCTTCTTCCCTTACTTCAACACATCGCGTTTTCAACACAGATCTGGTAAAATCACTAGTCAGATCAGAACATTTTCTTTGCTGTAGACCCTCGATGGCTCCCAACTCACTCACAGGAAGAGTCAAACCCCACAAGAGGGTCTGTAGGCTCACCTCCATCTCTCTTCCTTATCTCCAAGCATCCTCTCACTCACTTCAGTCCAACTAACATCTGAGACCTTCTGGGGTTATGCACCTTCAGAGCTTTTGCATTGCAGTTCTCCTGGAATGCCCTTCTCTTTCTTATTTGCAAGCCTCGATCCTGATCCTTTACTTCCTTATCTTTGTCCACGCCTTCCTGATCACTTCAAATCCATTAGTAACTTTCTATGCTTATCTCACTTTTTCCTTCCTGCATACCATTTGACAATCTATATTTTTTTTCTTATTTATTTGTTTACTGTTTGGCTCTTTTCACAAGAAATAAGTTCTGCAAGAGCAGGGATTCTGTTTTGTTCCTTGTTTTAAATGTTACAGATTGTAGAGAATGCCATGATGCAATGTGCATACTTGCCCCTTCTCTGCTGGGAATGTTGTATGCAGACAGGTCACAGCAGAGTGCCTCTCCAGGTCTAGCCTGCAGTTAAAGAGAGCCACCTGGTCCGAGGTAACACTCCCCTGGGGTTCACCCACATCAACAGTGATCAATGGTGCGATGTGAAGGCCCAGCCCCATCAACCCAATTTTAAGTACAACTCAGAGGGGCCATGCCATGTTGAGAGCTCCTATGGTGCCTGCTGTGGCTTTTTAAAACTGCACCAGTCTTACTTCATCTGCCCAGCCCTACATCCTTCTTTCCTACTGACACTGATCCTGAAAGCCCTACTAGTGAAACTCGAATGTACAAATCTAACCTCAGATTCTACTTCTTGGGAAACCCTGCAAGGATCATGGATGAAGAAACTAAAACAGATTGTATAAGTAACCTGTCTGTGGTCACATAGCTAGTAAGTGGTGGAATGGGGACCAAATCCACAGAGTACACTTCCTGCAACCACTTACACAATTATATTTTTCCCCCCAAGTTAAAGTATAACAAATACCTTAGAGTGAATACTTCAAAAAGGAATAGGACCAGGGATGGGTGATGAAGGGAAAATTAATAGAGAAGAATAGATGGCAAACCATTATAGATTGATGAGTATGATCGACTTGATGATACATAAATCCATAGGGGTTTGAGGATTACTTTGAATAGAATGGGGTTCCCTTGTGGCTCAGATGGTAAAGAATCTGCCAGCAATGCAGGAAAAATGGGTTCAATCCCTGGGTCGAGAAGATCCCCTGGAGAAGGGACTGGCTACCCGCTTCAGTATTCTTGCCTGAAGAATTCCATGGACAGAGGAACCTGGAGGGCTAAAGTTCATAGAGTTGCAAAGAGTCAGACACAACTGAATGACTAACTTAACACCTTGAATAGAATAGATGGTTTCAGAAATAAAAATGAGACTAAGAAGGGCGGAAGGAGAAGAGAGAATAAAATTTCATACGATTGTTGATAAGATTTATATAAACAGAATATGGGGTCTGTTGGATATAGGTGTTGCAAACAGCTACTGCAAGAGGTAGGGTACTCTGTAGACTATAGTTTCCTTTCTTCCTGAAATTCAAGGACTGGCTTATTTAACGTAATGTACTGTTGCTGGCATTGTGGGTAAAATGCAATTTTGTTTTTTGTGATTATCTTCCACATATCCAAAGGTTGCTATTGTGATTAAATGAATTAGTGCTTTTTATAAACCATGGGGCATTTTACAAACAATTATACCTGAGTTAGGTATCCTTATGGATTTATCTAATTCATGCTCTGGCATCCAGCAGAACTATAATCAAGTATTTCCATCTACTTTAAAAGAATCTCTTTCTAAAAGTTCAAATCCCCTTAGAAAAACTTTGCAATGCTTAGCAACCTAATGAAAATTCTTCCTTGGGAGTATATCGAATCCACCATATTGTGAATTCCTCCCATTTCTTCTTTTTGGGATTTCTACAGAGGCAACTGACTACCATTGTAATCTTAAGACTTATTTACTGTCTTGATCACCCGTTGGATCATAGAAAATGCAAGAGAGTTCCAGAAAAATACCTACTTCTGCTTCATTGACTATGCTACACTCTTTGACTATGTGGATCACATCAAACTGTGGAAAATTCTTACAGAGACGGGAATACCAGACCACCTTACCTGCTTCCTGAGAAATCTGTATGCAGGTCAAGAAGCAATAGTTAGAACTGGACATGGAACAACAAATGTTCCAAATTGGAAAGGAGTATGTCAAGGCTGTATATTGTCATCCTGCTTATTTAGCTTCTGTGCAGAGTACATCATGTGAAATGCCTGGCTGGATGAAGCACAAGCTGAAATCAAGATTGCCAGGAAAAATATCAATAACCTCAGATATGCAGATGATACCACCTTTATGGCAGAAAACAAAGAGGAACTAAAGTGCTTCTTGATGAAAGTGAAAGAGGAGAGTGCAAAAGTTGGCTTAAAACTCAACATTCATAAAACAAAGATCATGGCATCTGGTCCCATCACTTCATGGCAAATAGATGGGGAAAGAATGAAAACAGTGAGAGACTTTATTTTCTTGGGCTCCAAAATCACTGCAGATGGTGACTGCAGCCATGAAATTAAAAGACACTTGCTCCTTGGAAGAAAAGCTATGACAAACCTAGACAGCATATTAAAAAGCAGAGACATTACTTTGCTGACAAAGGTCCATCTAGTCAATGCTATGTTTTTTCCAGTAATCATTATGGACGTGAGAGTTGAATCACAAAGAAAGATGAGTGCCGAAGAATGAATGCTTTTGAACTGTGGTTTTGGAGAAGACTCTTGAGAGTTTCTTGGACTGCAAGGAGATCCAACCCATCCATCCTAAAGGAAATCAGTCCTGAATATTCATTGGAAGGACTGATGCTAAAGCTGAAGCACCAATATTTGGCCACCTGATGCGAAGATTTAACTCATTGGAAGAGACCCTGATGCTGGGAAGGGTTGAAGGCAGGAAGAGAAGGGGTTGACAGAGGATGAGATGGTTGGATGGCATTACTGACTGGATGGACATGAGCTTGAGTAAACTCAGGGAGTTGATGATGGACAGGGAAGCCTGACATGCTGTAGTCCATGGGGTCACAAAGAGTTGGACGCGACTGAGCAAGTGAACTGAATTGAACTGACTGTTTTGAATTTTTAAAACACTGTTCCCTATTTCTTACCTGTCATATAGAACTGCAGTTCCTCCAATATCAAAACTATGATTTCACTCCCCTTCAAAGTGCAAAGCTAGCTATCTCCTCTAAATACTGAAAACTGTGATTGGATTTGTAGAGTTGTTATTATCTCAGCATCAATATTTTAGACCATGAACTTAAAACTTACTAATTCAAAGATCTAAATTTCAATTAAACCCTTCAGAGAAATTATATTTTTAAATGGGAAAAAAGAACAAAGTTAATATAAATTCTTTTCATTTCATTTTTTGGAATCCAAAGTCCTTTGCATTAGTTTATTATAATTATCTTTTCCTATAAGCAGATACTATTCTCCTTTACCAATAAAAGAAATGAATCTCCAAGGAGCTTGCAAGTAAACTCAAATAGGCATCCTTTAAGCCAATTAAAAATTTAGAATACAAATCTCCTGATTCTTAGCCCAAAGCCATGTCTATCAAACTGTACATAATGATTACATTTATTTTCCTAGATACAATTTTTAGAAATCCATATAAGTGATTCAGAAAAAGAAAATGTTTGTGGTATCCATTTCACATCCCCAAGGAATCTTCTCTGGAAATTCAGTCAATTATTATCATTCTACTAAAAAAAAGAAGTTATTTTTATTTTTAAGATGGTAGTCATGTGTGAAGGTATGTTGGTAACAAAGTTTTGTTCTCCCTTTTCATTTTCCATCATTCTCACTTTGTTTCCCTCCTTTTGTTTGCTTGTTTTGTTTTTTTCATTTTCGTTATCCACTATCTTCATTCATCCTACCTCTATTTCATCACTCCATCACAATATTGGTTTTCTTTGAGCTATAGAGGAAGCAAAATGGATTCTACTCCATGAAAACCTGAGATATATTTCATCTGTGGTTCAGATGTCTATAAACTCATCTCCAGGCAGAACAACAGCTCTAAGGTGTAGAACAGCAAAAGCAAGAGCAGTTTCTGCTTCCTCCTTGTATGTATTGCCATGGAAAAATCTCAAACTTCGTGTACAGGGTAGAATTTTTAAATTAATCGGTATTCCAGATGAGGCTGCTGACAACTGATGCCTGTCAGACTTTGGCTATAATGTGTACCCAGTGGAGAAAACACATGGCAAGGCACATTGTGTTTGCCAGAACTTGACTATGACAATAAGGTGGAGAGGTACAGATTGAGATCAAAAAAGGGAACTGGTATAGCAACGTGGGAGAAAAAATTACTTAACCTGACATAAGAATATTTTATGAAATGAACATTCAGTTCCTTGTTATTTACAGTATACTTAACATTTTATTTCTACAGGGGATTATTTCTCTTTTGATAATTAGAATCATAATTTTCCCATTGCTTGCTAAGAAAAGAATTACATGTAAATCTCCTTGAGTATAAAGAACTATGTCATATTCAGCTTTAGAACTCCAGAAACCTTGTCATGGTCCCCAGCTGATAGGAGGCTTGTTCAATTCAGTGTAATTCATGAATATCATCAAATCCACATTAGAAATCTAAGAATTGTTTAAAAATAAATTTTCAGTTCTCAAAATTATTACAACACTGGTTTCTGGTTTTTAGCAATCTACATGATCAGAAACAGCCTAGGGTCTACAGTTTGTTGTGATGTAAATATTTCTTGTTCTAGCCAAAGTATATACAAAATAAATATCTTAATTTTGTACATCCAAGTAATATCATACAAAGATAATCTGCATAAGACAATTTTGCATTAAATAAAACACAGCATAACTGATTTTGTGCATTAAAGTCATCATAATAGCCATTATCTGGATTATTAAAACAAAAATCAGACTTTATACAACTAATGGATATAAATTTAATTTGATATGTTGCTGTACATATCTGACATTAATCTCTTGATTAAATTGTTAAAGAATCCTCTTAAAAGTATAGAATTGTATAAGTTGTATGAAGCCCCAGAGCTTTACTTTATCTCATGAATTAAAAATATACCCATTGCATCTATAGTGTATATCTTAGAGACATTTTGTTTCTATAGATATTATCATACAACTTCCCATAAGATGTTATTAAAATTTAATCATGAATTCTTCCAGACTTTTAGCAGGATAATATGTTTATTATTCTTTTAATAGTTAAAATATACTTTTTATTTTACAGGACTTGTTTTTGTTTTTAGGAATTTGTCAGAAGTCTAGTTAATCCAGAAATATATGTTAAGCTTAATGGAAAATATTCATGGTCTTATCTTATAATATGACTGAAAGACTGTGAAATAAAAGCAGGTGTTAAAAATTATCCCTTAACCACCCACACAGCCCTAGATTCTTTCACATTGCAGTGTTTGGTGCTTAAGGAAGTCCGTGGGTAGAGAAGATGTTATTATCCCTCCTACACACACCCGTTTTCTTATTTACAACACTATCTCCATATATATAAGTACTTGAAACACCAACCCCTTTCCTTTTACTACTTTTTGAAATTCTTTGGGATTTTATCCACACTCTACTACATATTACCTTTCTATTAGACACATATATAGCTAATTATAGTTTAACCTGAATTGTTTTTTTTAAATATGAGTCTATCCAAAAGGTTATTTGATGAAGATGCCTTTTCAACTAAATATTTTTGCTTGAAAACAGAGGATTCCATAAACAACTGGTCTTTCACTCAAATTCTTTATATTAATGTTTCCTTAATAAATAAACAGATTAATAGTTAAAGATAGTTAAACCTTCTATAAAACATACAAAAACAAGTTAGCATAAATTTTATGAAACATTTAGATCCCTTTTATATGGTAAAAATGTTTCCTCAAGTGCAATAAATGATAGATATACCCTTGTGCAAATAAGTTAAACTTAATTAAAAAAAATCAGGTCTAATATTCAATGCTAACATTTATTTGTTTAAGAATGTAGGACGGGGACCTTCCTGGTGGCTCAGAGGTTAAAGCGTCTGCCTGCAATGAGGGAGACCTGGGTTCGATCCCTGGGTTGGGAAGATCCCCTGGAGAAGGATGTTGCAACCCACTCCAGTATTCTTGCCTGGAGAATTCCATGGACGGAGGAGCCTTGTGGGCTATAGTCCACAGGGTCACAAAGAGTCAGACACGACTGAGCGACTTCACTTTTCACTTAAGAATGTAGGACAATCTAAAAAAGTAAAACCTTATGTATTTATAAAGTTTTTGGATTTGGATTTGATTTAACCATATCATTTATGATAGTCACATATATGTGTTTTCCAAATAAAATTGTTCACTTCACTATTCAGATCAATGCACTACATTTGGGAAGTATATTAACTTTTGTTAAAAGAAATTAGAAAAATAACCATTAACTATCCAAAGTGCTTGCAAAGATGCCTTGATTATTAACCAAATACACATTATTGAGAATATATCCTATAGAGACTAGTTAGGACAATCACTAACTAGGACTGTTGGATTAACCAAACAATAATAGGTAATTCAATCACTTCTGGTTAATTCAAAGGGAACTGATTCTGGCTCTTCTAGATATCTTGGTAACAGGAACTCGGTCAGAACACGGAGCAAGTCCATCCTTTATATAGCAGAGGTAGCAAGTCAAATATATTTTCCATATAATCCAATCGACATGTGAACTAGAATTGTGCAGGTCACTCTAAACTATGCTTTTAGGTTCTCGTTATTAAGCTTTCTATCATTTTGTACTAAAGTTAAAAAAATATGGAAAATTAAAACCATTAGTATTTCAGAGCAAAGAACACATAGACTAGAAAAAATAAATTCAGCAAAAACAAAACAAAACAAAAATTTTTGAGTCTGACTAAAAATAAAAGAAACAGCTAGGAGTAAATACTCATTAACCACAACTTTCAGGAAAACAACTCTTTATAAAGAATACAGCTCAGAATTAAATGGGTTATATGCTTTTATTTTCGTCCCAAAGCAATTATCTCTTAAGAAGTTGTTTTGTTTATTTTTCCTCCAAGTTAATATAAAACACATATAATTAAAAGGAAGAGAAATTTTTTAAAGGGAGAAAAAACAATAAGTTATAAATGTCTTCTTTATGAAATTAAAGTGAATTCCTTTAAAAAATCACCTTATACAGATCATAGGAAAAAATAATGAACCTAATATTTCAGTCTAGAATTCAACAAGGAAGAGTGAGGTTGACTTTACAGTCAATTGCATGTGCTAAATACAATGAAGGAAAAACTGGCAACTAGTTATCTGATATACCCACTACACCTTACTATTGAAAAAAATGATGATGTATGACATGCGGAAAAGACTCAACTAGAAAAAATTATACCATGGTGCTCTAACAAAAGAGGCAATGAAGATAATTCTGTGGTTTTTTTTAAAGATGCCAAAAAATTAATAAGACGTGTAAAGAGTGGAACAGCTGAAACAATACAATATCTTTCAAATTAAGTAGTCTACACGTAAAACTAAATAGCCAGGAAATTTTTCATAGAACTGCTCCCTTCCAAAATTGACATTTTAACAAACTGACGGATTTCTTAGTATTCGGATAGTGAAATATCTACTCAAAAAACTTTTTTCCTTTTTCTCTTTAAAGTTTGCTTGATCTTAGAAGCTCATCTTCGCAAAACTTGCAGGGAAGCTTTCTTAGGAATATTATATTAATTAGCCAGAGGAAAAAATAATTTCTTAGAAATAGTAAGATTATCTTAACATCAAATGACTGTCTAATGTCATGTGATATGGAAATATATTTATACTCTCATAGCACTGAATCGTGACTCCTATTCAATTTCAGTCTTTATGAAAAAAAATTGTGCTCCAATATGCTGCTCTAATTTTATTCTCTGGGTGTTGCTTATTTGAACTAGTTAAGCCTTTGACTTGATAAATCTCTAACTTGTTGCCCAAACCAGATAAGGTAAGCAGTAGAATTGGACTTTCCTGACTCCACCTTCTGTCCTCATCTTTTATCAAATTCTTCATTAAAAACTAATAGAAACATGCATTTAATCATTTTATATAACTTAAGCAAGGTCCTGAGAGAATGTTTATGTTTTTATTCATTCTCTTTTCAGTATTCTTGTTGAAATTACATTTAGTTGTTTCTATTTTTTCTTGTTGTAAATAAAGATAGCATTTTGCTTGAATTTCAACTGGAAAAGCATTTTGGGAAATTTTCAATGAAGGTCCAATCCATAAGTAAAATCTTAATTGGCAGTAAGTATATCATATAAAATTTTGAAAGTTTCTGCCTATCTCTTATATACTTCTTTAAACACACAACTAAATCATGAAAACATATATCTTGTGTTAGTAAAAATAACTATAGATTAATTTAATCAAAGAAGTAAAGACACGATCTTATTTTCACTGGCTTAAATTTATCTTTTTTATTTTTCTTTAATGAACTAAAGCTCCTTCAGTTTCAAACTATTAATTTGATAATTATGTTCCTGTTTACATAATAGCTATCAATATTAGTATCAATATTTTGTAATTATGTATTTAAAAAAACATTTAAATGATTTTCTAGGAGTTTTCTGTCCTGCCAAATATGCTTGGAGGCTTATTATGAAGTTCTGTTATGCAGATTTATCTCAAAGTTAATTCAAACACAGATATACAAATGAATAGGAATATTAGATGGAAAAAGTTCTTAAGTATGATTCATAAATATATCAAATAATTTATATGGTATATACATTTATTTAATAAGAAGAATGATTTTGTTTTTAGTTTTCCCTTCCCTAAGATGCAAAATGCGAATTGGTCTTAGATATACGCAATGACAAATACATAAGTAAATATCCACGAGTAACATCCACATAGAAACCTTTCAATATATAAAAAGGCAACTCCTACCTCCATCTCCGGATCCTGATCCTGCATCTGGGAGGAAAAAAGGAAGTAATTTGTTTTAGCTTAAAAAACATATTCAAACAATATTTATGAACTTTTAAATTAAATCCAAAATAAATTTAAAATAAATACTTTCTCCATTATATATTAATATAATTGAAAAATTACTAACATTTAACTTGAAAAACATTCATATCAATGTAGTTTAATATCTGTAATATAGCTTATAAAATCAATTCTCTATTATTTTCATCTTAAATTTCATGAACAATGTATTATTCAGCTTTGGAATTAATTCTCAAACTTGACTATATAAAAATTTTCATTTTTATTTTAGTCAAGATGAATATGGTGCCATTAACAAAAAAATTAAAAACAAGATGCTTATAACAATCAGTGAAATTTAGAAATTAAGTAGTCTAAGACTTGTGGCGAATACTCATAATTAAGGCTTATATTCTTGTACATTGCATTACAAAGGGAAAAACAGTTTAAAGATGAATATCTTTTTATATAAGAGCTAATACATTTTCCAAATACCACAACTCTGGAAGAGTCTATCTGTATAAACAGCATCTACTATTTTTGAAATTCAAAAGGGTGAGCTTCAGGTTTGCGTTTGTGATTAAAATTGGCTATACCCTAGGAGATGTTGGCAGAGAAGACAATAACCTCTCTCTGCCTTCCTTTTCCTACAGTCCTTTCCCCTCCCTCTCACATAACTACAACTTGGGAAAGTTGTCAATTTCTGACAACTCATTTCCCAGAAACATTCAGTTTCTTCAGTTCAGTTCAGTTCAGTCGCTCAGTCGTGTCTGACTCTTTGCGAATCACAGCACGCCAGGCCTCCCTGTCCATCACCAACTCCCTGAGTTCACTCAGACTCACGTCCATCGAGTCTGTGATGCCATCCAGCCATCTCATTCTCTGTTGTCCCCTTCTCCTCCTGCCCCTAATCCCTCCAAGCATCAGAGTTTTTTCCAATGAGTCAACTCTTCGCATGAGGTGGCCGAAGTTTTGGAGTTTCAGCTTCAGCATCAGTCCTTCCAATGAACACCCAGGACTGATCTCCTTTATGATGGCCTGGTTAGTTGGAGTCAAAATCATTGAGTCTCCATTTGCTTCTACCTGTTAAGTGGAGACATCACCTTCCTTCTGCCTCCCCCCACTTCCTTCCATTCTAAATACATTTGGGTATGTATTTTTAATGTTAATAATGGGAAATAAGACTAATATTGGTATATTAATACTGGTATTCTTTGTCTGACTGGCCTTCATTTTACATTGAATTCTCAGCCAGAGTTCAAGAGCCATATCAAATGCCATGTCTATGAATTTGTGTTTGTTGTTTTAGACCAATTAAAATAAAATACTACTTGTTTGCCTCAATGACACTTTATTGAAGAGCACTCATAGAAAGAGGCATGATGTATGAAAATCTATAGAAGACTGACACAGGAAGAATGAATGCCTCGCTAATAATTCTCCTTGTCATTATGTTAGACATTAGCACTGTCATGAAGGAGCAGCTGTTTTGAATTGTCAGCCTTGGTGGATACCCAGACTAACATATTCATAAGATTTAACATTTTATTAAATCAAAGCCTCAAGTCATTAACTGCTTACATGACTAAGGAGAAAGTCTTTGGGTCAGGCTCTCCTTCCCTTAAAGGCAAGTTAATTGGTAAAAAAAATTTCATAATTAAAACCACTCTTGGTAAACGTAGACTCAAATAAGGATTCTAATTATTCAATTTGACTGGTTTAAGAGAACAGAGGGAAAAAGGCTGATGCATTCATCTCAACAGCAGGAAGAGAGTCCTGTCAACTGAACTGAGTCCTATGTCACAGAACAATCACTTTTGGATGGAACAGTGCTTGAATGGTCAAAGTTGGTAAAGTCTACTTTTTGTATCTTTTCACAGCTAGAATTTTAACTGACTTCATTTGAATTAATTTGAAAGCTTAAGTTATAAAATTACCTATAAAATCATCAGAAGTTAATAACAGGCTGTATTATTGTAGCATTTATGCATTCTACCTTTGTTTTAGTTACACGTATATAGCTTCTTATTCCTTTCCACTAAGAGTGTAAACATCTTTAAATCAAGAACCATGTCTTATTCAGCTCCCTACATTTATATAATACACCTAAGAGGAAATGCATAAAAGCTTATGGATTCCAAACTCCAAACATACTCATTGGATAGCATTAGGAATATTATTCAACCATTCTAAGCTTACTGGTCCTCTAATCAATGGGTAATGTCTATCCTACTGGACTATTTTGAGGATAACTGCACAATGGCACATTTTAAATGCTTATCACTATGTCTGGAACATAATAATTAAAATTTTGAGTGAACATCTTAGCTATTCATCTATATGTTTTCTATTAACTACATATAGCTGGAGAAAATCAAGAAAAATGGCAGTAATATTTTGGCTTGTATTACCCATGTATGTTTCTAAAAATTCAACGGGCATGATCCTTAAGAACATTTGTGTTTGATTTGAGCCAAATTAAGTAGCTAGTGAAGACAGAGGAATAGACTGAAAAAAAAAATGGTCACTTAAATCATGGCCTTAAGTGAAGTCAAGTGGGCCTTAGGAAACTTTACTACAAACAAAGCTAGTGAAGGTGATGGAATTCCAGCTGAGCTACTTCAAATCCTAAAAGATGATGCTGTTAGAGTGCTGCATTCATGTCAGTAAATTTGCAAAACTCAGCAATGGCTAGAGGACTGGAACAGGTCAGTTTTCAATCTAACCCCAAAGAAAGGCAATTCTAAATAAGGCTCAAACTACCATACAATTGCATTCATTTCACATGCTAGCAAAGTAATGCTCAAAATCCTTCAAGTTAGGCTCCAACAGTACGTGAACCAAGAAATTCCAGATGTTCAAGCTGGTTTTAGAAAAGGCAGAGGAACCAGAGGTCAAATCACCAACATCTGCTGGATCATAGAAAAAGCAAGAGGATTCCAGAAAAAACATCTACTTCTGCTTCATAGACTACACTAAAGCCTTTGACTATGTGGATCACAACAAACTGAAATATTCATCAAGAGATGGGAATACCAGACCACTTACTTGCCTCCTGCGAAACCTGTACGCAGGTCAAAAAGCAACAGCTAAAACTGGACATGGAACAATCAACTGGTTCCAAACTGGGAAAGGAGCATGTCAAAGCTGTATATTGCCAGTTTGCAAAGTGTATTATGTGAAATGCCAGGTTAGATGACTCACAAGCTGGAACCAAGATTGCCGGGAGAAATATCAATAACCTCAGATAAACAGATGATACCACTCTCATGGCAGAAAGTGAAGAGGAACTAAAGAGCCTCTTCATGAAAGTATAAGAGGAGAGTGAAAAAGCTGGCTTAAAACTCATCATTAAAAAAAAAAAAAACTAAGATCATGTCACCTGGTCCTATCACTTCATGACAAATAGATGGGGAAACAATGGAAACAGTGACAGACTTTATTTTCTCGGGCTCCAAATTCACTGCATATGGTGACTGCCTCCACAAAATTAAAAGAAAAGCTATGACAAACCTAGACAGTGTATTAAAAAGCAGAAACATCACTCTGCCAATAAAAGTTCATATAGTCAAAGTTATGATTTTTCCAGTAGTCATTTACAGATGTGCAAGTTGGACCATAAAGCAAGCTGAGTGCCAAAGAATTGGTGCTTTCAAACTGTGATGCTGGAGAGGACTCTTGAGAGTCACGTGGATAGCAAGAAGATCCAACCAGTCAATCCTAAAGGAAATCAGTCCTGAATATTCATTGGAAAGACTGATGTTAAAGCTCAAGCTCCGGCTGACTCACTGGAAAAGACCCTAATGCTGAAAAGATTTAGGGCAAAGAAGAGAAGGGGATTGACAGAGGATGAGATGGTTCAATGGTATCACTGACTCAATGGACACTGAGTCTGAGCATATTCTGGGAGATAGTGAAGGACAGGGAAGCCGGGAACGCTGCGGTCCATGGGGTCACAAGGAATCAGACAGGACTCAGCAAGTGAATAATAACAAGTCAAGGCATCATTATAAAATCCTGATGGGAAGCTTTAATGGTTCTTTGCTTGCTATAAAATGATTCATCTTGGCAAATCAGAGACAAGTAGCCTACTAAAGCCTTATTAGTGAAAGAGAAACCTAACAAAAGAAGCCATGTTATTGGACCTGAATCTAGACTCTTAGTCAAAACATTTCTTATAAGGCAAAAAAGAGAAACTGACAGTGAGGCTATTGAGCAGACTGCTCAATAGGAAAACATTTTCCAGATAAAAAATGAGTTGTAAATTCAATGTAATGTAATAAATATAAAGTTATTTTAATATAAGTTTTATGTTTATATCTTTATATTTTAGTATCAATATAAATCTACTACTGCCTTTTATTCTTAGAAACCACAACTTGCCATCTCCATTCAATGTCAAACAGCATTAAAAACTGCAAAATCTATGAAGAAAATAAGAATCTCTTTTAGATCAAAAGTCAGAACTCCAGTTTATTTAGTCAGACCTGGTTAATCAAAATTACTTTGGTCCCTCCATCATTATTCAGATCAAAACTCTTTTAGATTTACACGTCAATGGAAGATGCATTCAGCAAGACCGATTTACTAATTAAATCCTGTAGAAATTTAAGTCTGTGAATAAGCTAGGGATGGGTTACTCAGTTGTGATTCAATGTTCTACTTGGTTAAGTATTTTCATAGTATAACCAATAAATTACAGACTAGAACTGAATAACTGAATGAATCAAAAGAACGTGATTGCATGTGCTGACAAAAACTTGGAGGTTGGCAAGTAAGCAACAGAGATTTTGCTACCCAACATTGTTAACCAAACCATAACTCCATGACTGCTTATTATGACTATCCACTGATCTTCATTGCCTATTGTCAGAGACAGACAGATATCCTATGTGACTCTGAATGAGTAAATCCGTTCCTTAGTACTCTAGTATTTGCCTACATATTCCTGGTTCTGAGACTAAGAGGTTCCTTTTTTCCTATTCCATTTGTCCTAAAGTGTCATTTTTCAGTAGCTATGACAGATTGATTTTTTATAATTAGTTTGCTCCTTGTCTTTCTATTTTCCCCATGCTTACTATAGTACTGAGTAGCATGGTGGCCCTCCTCTTTTCCTACTGAGAAAGATGGTCCAAGTGGCAATGATCTATTAGCTCCAGCAAACAAGAAAATGGTGCACCAATTCAACTTGCCTCTCAATCACCCTTGCAGGAAGGACATCCACATTGTCAAAGAATCAAACAGGAGAAAAAACTACTTAAAAACCAGAACCGAAGAGTCTACGTTATTGCTCACAAGGAAAGATACCTTTCTTTTCTGCTAATTCTTAGAAACTTTGGTAGTTACCAGTGCAAACTGGAACAGTATTATCAACTACTAACAATCAATAGGCCTAAGATAATCTTTTTTAAAGAATATGAGACTGTTTCTTAGCTCATTTACCACTCTGCTCCAGCCACCATACACATGATCTTTAATATAATTCCATAGTGTTATCTAAGAGGGACTTTTCAATAAAATAGACCTTTCTTGACATTATTCTATATTTCCTTTTTTGAAGAAAAAAGGATATATCATTTTAATGATAATAATAATATATAATTATTATTTTTCTTAAATATGCTTGTATCGTCAGATTCCTCTAAAATTATGACTCACAGAAAGATGCTTACTTGCCATTAGGAATAAATTTCAAAGGATACTAAAGTTTCTTTAATATATGTGATTTTAATGTCAAGCCTAACCTGAAAAGGCAGCTTCATTTTATAGCATTGGTTTACCAAGTTGGGCTTTATCCTTCTTGTTTTTTCTCTCTTCCTGTAATACTATTCAGCTCTAATAACCATTGTACGCAGAAGGAAAACCTGAAAAACTAAAGAGCACAAGAAGGTGCTCTTCGTCCTTACTTTCTTTGGAGCATTCTTGGTACAGTATGACTAAAAAGTTGTGTGGGATCCCAGGCTCACTAGTGGTTCTAGAAAGGACAGATGTCTTTAGAAGTCATGTTCATCCCCAATATATTCTTCAATGTAATCTGCTCAGTGTTAAGAACAGCATTTTGTAGAGCTGGTAAGATTAGGCACATCTTAACCTTCAAATCCAAATCTGCAAACTGCCTGTCCTCCAGCAAACAATCCTATTGTTATAAATGATCAAACAAACAAAATTTATTCCTGCATAGATTACTTTCTATATATTTGGCAACTGAGCAGTCACTCTAGATTTCTAATTGTTATTCAATGTCTGTACTTCATTAAATAGTATCTGTATTAAAATCTACCAATATCCTTATGGTAGATTTATCTTTCTTCCAGAAATAACTTGAAATGTAAAGACACATAGAATAGGAATAATGCTTGCTTGATACAAAAATATAAGAGGCTTGTCTAGCCAATATATAGTCTGAATTATTTATCTGGATAATAATAAACAGGACATAACAGGAAAAGCAAGACATGGTTTTTGGATTCAGAATCCATTCCAAAGGTTTTCAGGAGTCATCAGGATCACATACATACCTGTGGCACAGGATCCTTCAGACACCACCAGTATCTCACTCTGCTGTTTGCACGCAGCCTGCCGCAGATAACACTCATTCTGATAGCTCTCCCCATTGGAACCACACACAGGCACATAGTCACTGTTGCACTGGGGAGGACACAGATGTAAGCCTGTGGTTAGTACTGGGGTTTACATGCCTCTGACATCTTGAACAGAAACCATCATTTACAAAAGAAAGCACTTGTCTTCATTTTCAGTGATCCCCATTGTATCCAGCAAGTCTTTGACCTTGTAAGAATATCATTCAAAGATATACAAAAGCAATGTCCAGTAAGCCAACTGGTCATCTGATTCAGATGGGGGGAAATCAGCTTCTAAATCAGGAAAATCTAAGAAAGTGTTAGGACAAGGAATAATAAAAAGATATAACAACAAAAGCATCAATATTATTTACTTTTTTTCTGATATATGGCCCATCTGGCTTGGTAGAAAAAATGAGAACATGTTATGACATTCTAGCTATTCAAAAATAGTGTCTATGTTTTTGGAGCAGAACTATATAGCTGAAATGCCAAAGAACTCAGTTACTCTTTAGTATGTTGTTCCTCCGTTGAATTTGAATCTTTACAAATTCTTAAATATTTGGATAAGACATCTGAATTTCTAATTAAAGTTTCATATATCTTTATATCATTGGATATTGACAGAGATACAGTGTAGAAAGAAACAACAGACTATGTAATACAGAAAAAAAGTCAACTACTGAACCATATGTTAACTTGATTGACTATTCAAAAGTATGAGTATTAATGTATATGTCATAAAACAAAAAGTTCATTTTAAAACAAGTTCCTTCCAAAAATGTATACATTTTATAATGGAAATCAGGCAACCTACAGGGTATACTCATTATATCATAATCACACTGTAAGGCCTTAGAGATACTTGGCTATGTTCTATACCTGCTAATTATACCAGTGATACGATTATCTCATGATTACTACTACTGATGGGCTACATTGTTTAATTATAACAAATGTAATGATCAAGACAATTATTTATAAATACTCACCCACGCCAGAAATTAAGTACAGTAAGGCAAATCATGCATATGCACACATGTGAAAATGCTTTTCTGTTTCTACTTAAAATACTTGGATTTTTGATCTGCTAATTCATAACATATAAAGTAAACCAATGATTTAGCAAAATGGCTAGGGTTTTAATCTTTATAATAATATTTCTAAAAATCTCTCGAAAGTCAAATTCAACTCAAGGATTTTTACACAAAAGAGCAAATTTTAAACACAGTTATAATCTGATGATAAACCTAAGGTTCATTTTCTCATTCTATTTTGTTAATATATCTGTACTTCCTTTCCCAATCAACCATTTAGCTCTTACCCTTTGCCTTTATGTAATAATTAATTCGAATCATTTTTTAAATGATATAACACAATGTTCTCTGAAATGAAAATTTTTTGAGTCTGACTTTGCATCTGTTATTGAAAAACTTAAATACAATTTTTCACTAATAGTTACGTAGTATTCTCCCAATAGTAAATTCAAGTTGTATGACACTCATAATCACCATAACTGCTAAAAAGGTAATTTAGACACCAAATTATATTATATCTATTTAGAAATTATTTATATATGATTAGATTGAAATATTTTAAATGTGACATATTTTTAAAATCTTTATTTCTAGTTTCTGGTCTAGTTATTCTGGAAGTTTCTATCCTTTCCATAGTTATATTATATGGCTCATGGACTCAGGCTATCTACATTATTATATTTGAAAACACTTTGATAGGAAACTTTTCACTCATGAGGATCTTTAATTCAATAGGCAACTCACTTTCCAAATATACATATACCTGAAAATTGACCCACCATAAAACTGAACACTTTTATCACTACTGGAAAAAAAAGCAATTAAAAAATGTCAGTAAAGAGTTAAGTTTTCCAATAAACAGTACTGAAGAGACATCAAATACATGTGCATGGTGCTGATGTCAGAACTGTGGCCAGGAAGGCAGGTGGATGGTCCAGTGTTTGATAAATGGGCTGTGTTCAGGATCAGGACAATGTAGGGAGGATCTACGAGGACCCACTAAGACTACTGAGAACATGGAAGACAGACCAGAAAAAGTGAACAGCTGGTAACATAGTCAGTAGACTTGCTGACCCTTTCAGTAGGCAGATGAGAATCATAATTACTGCAAATGGCTGGGCTAGTTAGCTCCTCATGCCTGTGTCCTAGCATTTTTGTTCTGGGTTACCTTTTAATCTTCATCTCCAACCCTGGTTACAATATTTTGTGTATAGATGATCTGGATTCACATTTTCTTCTTTGTAATCCCTAGAATTTCTCTATTTATCCTTTTCATCTACTTCTGTAGATTATTCAGATATTGTCAGTAGATGGGGAGTGAGGGGTAGGAAGTATTTATTATCTCTGTCAAGTGCTAGTACACAATGCTGATATGCATCTTAAAATACGAAATAAACTGATACAGTGCTCATATGCCACTTCTGAGGGATGGAGTAAGCCAAATGTGAACAGTGCTAAAAACAGAGCTGCCAAGTTCCATGCACAAGCCAAAAGGGAGATTTGTATGGAGTTGAAAAGAGCTTAACTGTAGATTATCAGCACGCTGTTTTTGGCCCTTAGTACCATGACTTGCACTCATTAAAATGAATAACACACGGAGGAAGTATACTCTAAATCACTAAGGCTTAGAAGTGGAAGTCTCGTCCCATATTCTCCCATTTCTGAGTGTAGGACCTTGTGTATATCACTCAGCAATAAAATATTTAACAAGTTTATAGCTCGGTTCCCCCATTTGAAATGGTTAACTGGGGCATTTGGGAGGATTAACTGAGTCATGTTTCAAAATGCTTTGGAATATTCATTTATAAAAAGAAATGTAAATTATTTGTCTTTCACGACATATACTTTAACTAGCAGAGTTACCATCTAACATGGACACCAAGGCATGCATGTCTAAAATTGGAAAAATAAAGGAAAACAGGCAACCCTACGTATAAAAATGAGCTTACTACTACATTAAAATATGCCTAATTTTGAAAATTTTTTTTTAGTGGTAACCATGAATATTTCTCAGTTTCAGAGAAAGGGACAGATTCAGATGTTAGGTGACTTGCTAAAGGCCACATTGTTGGCTGGTAGGAGAGAAAAACAAGACTCAAGCCCAGATGGTTAAGCTCATAAATGTATGTGTTGTCCAAACTTCCTCTCAGGGGAAAAGTGATTCTGCTTTCCTTCAGATGTTTTAAAAATCTTAAGTTTATTTTCCAACTTTGTGTTTTTCAGTGAATGATTTTGTTCCAAAATTTCCACATTGCTTAAGAAAGCAGCAACATGTTATACAAGTGAATTCAATGACTTGATGCTCTAGAATATATGGAATTTGTTTTGCTACAAATGAAGAAAAAATTCATGTGAGAAGTTTTTCATATGATCTATTGCTTGTTTGATTAATAAGAATTTCTTTTAACTGAGATTTCAGCATTTAGGAGCTATGCATAACTTATATTTTATATATTGTCAGCACCTTCCCTAGTCTGGCATGTAGAAGGCGCTCCACAGATGTTAAGTGAATTCTGTTATATTCCCACTTGTCAAAGGCTTAGGAATAATGGTTTAGGATATGGCATGTTTCTCTTCCAAAAAAGCAAGAGATAAAAAAACCTGCATATGTCCCAATCCTTTGATCATTCCATAGGTAACTTTTACTTCTCTGTGACTACATTTTTTCATGTGGAATTTTTTTTATGATTTTAAACAAGTGGGCAGGCCTGTAACTATGGTAAAAGCGACTCATATGACTTCTGAGGCTAGGTCATTAAAGGATGTAGCCTCTACCTGGCTCTTTCTCACTCTCTGGATGCTTGCTTGCCCTTTAAACCCAGTCACTGTGCTAAGAGGAAGGCCAAACTAGTCCAAACAGAGAGATCTACATGGAGAAGGACCAAAGTCCCCAGTTGACAGTCCAATATACTAGTGAGTCCTGAGAGAACCAAGCCTTTGAGTTCCCTCCCCAGCTCAGCTAATGCCAAGAGGAGCAGAGGTGAGATGCTTCCATTAAGCCCTGTCCAACTGCAGATTCATGAGCGAAATAAATGTTCATTGTTTTGAGCCACTAAGTTCTGAGCAATCTGTTTTACAATTCTAGTTACTGGAACTATTGCAGATCTAGGGCATAGCTTATTAAGTGAAAACAATCAAATTAAATGATATTTGTAAAACATAAGGCTTCACCATATTTTTAAATTATAAAGTGATCATTGATCATACATATTAATTGATATGATCAGTGGTATCTATGAATAGATGCATCTGTGACTTCACTTCCTCTCTTCGTTCTTTTATCCATTCAGCCCGCCAGCCAGCCAGCCAGCTAGCCAGCCATTGGTCCATCCACTGTCTCTAAATTTTCGTCCCATGGTTATTTACCAGGATGACCAGGATCCCATTTGGTATGCAGAAAGCAAGGTAAGATGCATGAGATTGCAGGCTATTTATGGAATTCATATCATCATCTAAGAATTAGTTGTACTATTTTTTATATCAAGTTGTATATAATAAATTGGTACTTTTGTTGTTCTTATTAATGTTTTTGTTTGTATATGGGCTTCCTTAATGGCTCAGCACTAAAGAATATGCCTGCCAATGCCTGCCAATGCCTGCCAATGCAGGAGACAGAGGTTCTGTCCCTGGGTCAGGAAGATCCCCTGGAGAAGTAAATGGCAACCCACTCCAGGATTGTTGCCTGGAAAATCTCATGCACAGTGACTAAACAACCATAACATCATGTCCTAGAAAAAAATTAGATTTGGTGTCAAAGGACCTAGATTCTTGCTGTAGGATCACCACTTAGTTGTAAGTTATTTGTATTTATAAGCCTTAATCTCCTCATCTGTAAAAGGAGGAAAAAATAATTACCTCACTCAGATATGAGAAATAAATGAGATAACATGTTTGGATGGTAGAACATGATTATTACAAATCATCTAAGAGAGGTGAAGATAAATATTTGTTCACCTTAACGTTCCAGTAGTAATCCAAACTGGAAAACGATTACACACACATATACCCAATACTCTTTTAAGTTGATCTCTCAGCCAGAAACCACAGTTTGCACCCCATTTTGAATAGAAGAATTTGGACTTGTATCTGAAATCAGGAGAAATAGAGTAGATGACTTAAGCTGATCTAGAACAGTATACAGGAAAATGGATTTTTCAGGACATCTGCCTTTTCATTAGACTGAGCAAAACAGAAAAAAAATTCTCAAATTAATTTGAAAGTATTGGAAATACTGAGTCAAGATACTCCTAGCTTAAAATATCGAATCTATTTTTCTTTGCACAACTTGTACATTTTTCTTTGATCTTGAACTTAATTCAGCCACTCTATATTCCTGGTACGTGCAGAGTCTAAATTTTCCACTAGGGGAATGTTTATTTTCACCTGACAGACTGACAACTATTGCAAAGCACAAACTAATAGCAGCAGTAATCTAGTAGTAAGTTTAAAATGCTACAGGCATTAGGAAAAGAACATTTACATTTTAGTTTCTTATTCAAACTTGCATTCACTCCCCTAGTCCTGTCCCCTGTAATCTATCCCACTTAACAATTATCTAAATTAATGACAAATGTAACTGGCTAACCAAATGCACAAAAAGCATAAATATCTTTGTTGATAAAAGTTTTACTAAAACTCTTTGTGCAACCTGAAAACTGAATCCAATTTCTTTAATAAGAAAATTATATATTTTCTTTTAGTAGCATGCATCCATTTTTAATTTTATGAACTTTTTTTTTTTGCCTCTTGGTGAAATCTTGTTCTACTTATGGCTTTCCATTTGAGGAACATTCTTCTTGGTTCATTTTATATCGTTCATGGGTTTACATCCTATGTCTACCCTTGGGTACGAAAATAAGATATATTTCTGGGAATTACAAACTAAAAAGAAAAAAAATTGATAAAATCCTGTGGGCTTCTAATTAATAATTTATCCAACTTATTTTCCCCTCAGTTAACGCTTGGGGAAAGTATGACTTACAGGGTTCTTATGCTCCATCTCTCTCAAGTAGTTCACTGAGAGAACATAATTAAATTGTTCAGTATGGCTGGAGACCTTAGAAATTGGTATTGTATGAATATTAAATATGCATGAATGTTTCCAATACTCTAGTATGGTTTAAAGACTATAGTACGGGCGCAGCAATGCGTACCTACTGGGTAGTGGTGCACTGTACAAGTATCAGCTGTTTATTAATTTTCTTAGAAACAAAAAAATAATGTCCAAGAAGTTTTTAGCTCATTTATAAGCCGTTCAAACCATATTTAAATGTGAATTCCCTTCTCTCTATCACTGGGAGGTGACATTAATCTAAAATATTTAAATTTCATCAACAATTCTAAATATTACATATAGTTGGCCCTCCAAATCTGAGGGCCAGAGATTCAACAACATTCAGAGATTCACCCAACTTCAGAGTGAAAATATTTGAGAAAAAGATTCCAGAGAGTTCTAAACAGCAAAACTTGAATATGCCACTTACCAGCAACTAATTTGTATTTACTTTGTATTTACGATGTTTACATTGCCTATACATTACGTAATAAATAATCTAGAGATGACAAAGTGTACATGAGGATGTGCATAGGTTAAATATAAATTCTACATACTTTTATATAAGAGACTTGAGCATCCTTGGATTTTGGTACTTGTGGTGGTAGATACTGAGTGACCTATGGATACTGAGTGGATAGTGAGTGACCACTGAACTATAACAAATTTTAGACTTGAATTTGAATTCTAATATTTGATTTGTTTTATATCCTTTCTGATTTTTTTTTCATAATTTGCTTACAACCTTGGAAAAGTTTTCCCTACCCCCAGTATATAGTTTCCTTAATGGGAATATTTTTTTGTTTAAAACTTATCTTGGATTTCATGTGTATTTTAAAAAGTAATTCAATAACACTTTAAGATATCAGTAAGCATCTATAATACTTGAATTATAAAAAATGTATTGAAAGAGAAAACTTTTAACATTCACATGGTAGAAAGCATTTGTTAGATCATGACTATAATAATGAGATTGAGCTCTATCTTTAAAAAAATACTAATAATCCAGTTTTGATAACATCACTGGGCAATCTCTCTTTTAATTTTTATGTTTTTAACATTAGGCAAAGCACATTTTCCTCAGGTTTATGAAATGACTTTTGTCTATTTGCATTCTTTTGGATTCCTAGGAATTGTAATCGAATGCGGTATCCATGAAAAGTTGACAAGTACTAATAAGTGTCATGATTTCCAATCTAGCACAGTAGTTTTGAAGTCACATTGATAAGGAGTTCATTTAAAAACTCAACTAGATTGCCAAAATAATAAAACCCAATACCATTAAAACAGAGCAATATGATCCAAAGAAGATAGCCTCAATCAACAGAACAAAAGTATAAATCCACACTTCTTCAACAACAATTTTGGCTATTATGTTGACTTATAGTATGCATGTTAGAAGGGACACAGAAACTACTTTCCTGTTGATACACCAAAAGGACAACCTGAAGCTTTCTACCTCCAGTGGCATTTATAACTATGGCACATACATTTCTCCTAAGAGCTGTGTCTTTTTGACATCAGTTGGCTCTCTTGCCAGTACTTCTGTTTGATGCCAGCTTTCCTCTTAGCTTGCATAGCTATAAACTGCCAAGTGATGGGCTGTAAAAGAAGATCTCTGCTTTGCAGTCTCATTAGTAAATCAGAAGATGCAAATATGAGATTTCTTACCTTGAACTGACAGACGCATGTCACAGTGTCTCCAATTCTTAAACATTCACCATCAAATTTACAGGTGTTAGTGTCACAGAGGAAGAGATCATTTTCTCTGTCATCATAACCTCAAATTTAAAGAGAACACGCCAGTCATTAAATATTACAGACTTGAACAACAACAACAAAAGAAATATCTTGAAGCTTTAAAAGAATTGCCCTAAATTTTAATTCCAACAACCACAGCTGTACCACAAGGTCATTCTTTACTGATAACCTAAAAAAAATTCTAGTTAAGTGATTAATACTAGTTTCTCTTTCACAATTCTTTTCTAGTCAGTTGTCTTTGAATATTCTTTTTTTCTTTTTTGATGATGCTATTTTATTTTAGTTTGGGTTAGTACTGGCAGTGGTAAGTGAATATTTAACATTGCTTCGTAGTTCCATTATTTTTTCTCATTAAGTAGACTATAGTTTATGACCCTCAAACTTCACATTTTAGAAAAGAGTTGGTGATGGTCTCAGAATGTCCTTTCATTATTCCTCCATTTTTAATCATTCTTTTGCTTTAAGATCTGCAACAACCCCTTATTTGGAATTTCTCCAGACAAAGAGGAAACAAAGCTCCAATAATAAAGATAAACAGGCACAGTGTTTTTTCTGATGGTCTGTCTGACTCAAATGAAGATTGATCACCTCCAAGTTAACAGGGGTAGAGGGGATACAGGTTCTTGCTAATCTGCCTGGAAAACCAGTTTCTTTTCTTTAGTTTCTGCAAATCCCTGTTAGGTATCTGGTAATAATGAATTTCTTAACTGTCATCCCCAATTTCATATTAGTTAGTTATTTCCTAAAACAGTACCATAGCTAGGGATGAAACAAACTGGTCATGTTGGGTTACAAATCTATTAACATTTCAAATAACTGATTTGGCAGGTTACTTAATATTCCTATGGTAAAGCACCTAAAAAGTGATTAGGTACCTGCAAAGTGGGACTTAGTCTTTCCAAAATAACATAGATGCACACATGAGCCATGAGTAAGTTAAAGAAAGCATGTTTAGCTTTATGAAAATGCCAAATTTAGAAATTCCCCCAAACAGAACAAAGGCAATATATTGACCCAAATCTAACAGGGTTACAAATTTCAACTCGTCTTTAAAAAGCACAAGCCACATGATGTATAATCATTTTCTTCATGGAATTTACATCAGTCACTACCCAGCATGGCATATTCTTTTATCCTATGAGTTACAGTTGGTCATTCTCTCTTCTCCAAAGTTACATACACTTCAGCTCGCATACATCCCTAAAAGCCACTGTATTCAGAGCTAGATTCAACTTCGGCAGAATTATATATACAGGAGATGAAAAATTACATACACACTGGCTAAAACTAGAACAGACCAGACCTAGGGGACAATATCCAGGCATGCTAATGGAGTTTAAAATGCCCCAAACACCACAATCGCGCCGGTAGTTATGGGCTGTCATGCTGAAAGGCGAAGCTACTCGAACAGTGCAGCAACTCCTATCCTCGGCTCCTATTTAATTAGGACTTTAGCAGAACCAAGCTTTCCAAGCTCTCGCATTCAGACTCTGAAGGGACCCAAGCAAGCAAGAAGAGCGCCTGACGCACTCCAAGGAAGCCTGCCCAGAAATGGAGGAGCCGGCGCCCACTCGGATCGGTTCCGCCCTCCGCCCGCCTATGGGTGAGCCTGTGGGGCCTTGGTCATACCCACCCCAGCCTGGGAGACGGACGAAAGATTCTTGTCTCAACTTCCTTCGACCATTTGGGAGCTAGAAGAGGCAAGAGGGAGTCATCTCGGTGATGCAAAAAGAACGTCTTTTGCAGCCCAGTAGAGAAGGCGCTGTATATGCTAGTGGGGGAGGGGGGTAGAGGGGCTGAGGGAGAGAAACTGAATGTCTTGGAAACCCAAGCTCCTTTAGAATTTGTGTGACCCTGTCTTGAATGCCAGACAAGTGAACTCTCATGGTACTTTTGCTGGTAATCAATGTTTCCCCTGCAGTCACCGTTTGATTTATTGCTTTCTCGCTCGTTCTCTCTCCTAAAGTTATTCCTCTCTGGTTTCAGCTAGACTTCTTTCTTTAATTATAGAAAAGGTTCTGATTTAGTGTTTCTTCAAGGACTGGGTCTCTTTTCAATGAATCCACAAAACCTCCTCGTTTACTATTTCTTAAAATCTCCGCAGCTCCAATTTAAGTGCAAGGTTCCTTTACCTGCACTTTCTGTGCACCGCCCCATCAGGACCCCCTCCCCTTTCCTTAGCGGCCTGGAACAGTTCTCCGGGTGGAGGTCGGTGGTCTCAACGGTTTGGGAGCGTTGGAGCGGAGGAGCTGGGGAGAAGCACTTGGGTAGGTTGGTCTGTGCTGGAAACAGCGCGTTTCCTCTGCGGGGCTAAGAGGTCGAGGGCTGGGGTTTCGGACTTACCAGAGCAGTTCCAGCCGGTGGGCGTTTGGCAGTCACTTAAGGAGGTAGGGAAAGCTGCGAGCTTCACCGGCCGGGCTACGATAAGCAGCATCACCGGCAGCAGCAGCAGCCAGCAAAAGCCCTCACAAAGTGTCCAGCTGCTGCACTGCCGCGGGGACTCCCACAGCACCATGACTAGTTCGCGCAACTCTGCAGCAGCAAACGGCTTCGGGAGAACACAAGATCGCGGGGGTCAGGCAGCGGGCTACTGAGCATCCCGCGGACGGCGGCAGCAAAGGCGGCGGCGGTGGCAGTGGCACCTGACGGGGAAGCAGTAGCCAAACCCGCGCATGATCTCCAGAGTTTCAGCAACATCCAGTGACCCGGCTCAGCCCCGGGAGCGAGAGGGTCGTCCACGGAAAAGCTGCGCCGGGGACGCGGGAAGCTGCTGCCATAAGCAGAGGGCTCTGGCAAGCCAGGACAGCAAGAGGAGACCGAAGTCCAGAGAGCAGACGAGAGGAGCCCAAAGAGGCTGGGTGGAGGGAGAGTCAAACCGCCCCGCAGCCTACCAGCCGCCTCTCGCGCTCTGCTGCCCGCATCCCTCTGGCGTTTGGGAAGCAGCAGGTCCTTAGCCCGCCCGGGATCACGTGGGAACTGGCAGTCGGGCGTTGATTGGCTGAGCGGGATGCAGGTCCCGGGAGGGAGGGGTCGGCGAGGAGGTGCTAGGAGGAGACGACGGCGGATGCCACAGATGGGCTAGCTCACCAGGCGCTGGCCCGAGTGGGGCAAGGCGGGGATGGCTCGAGTGAGAACTGCGGGCTGCAGGGCAGGAGACTCCCTCACCTTTAAATACCACCTGCTGTTTCACTCTCTGCCCCAGGACGCCCCCTACCGAGCGCTGGGTCAGATCTAGAGCCCCTCTTCCGTGCGTGACCCCGGCTTCTAGCGCCCGCCGCGGCTGGGTGGCGTCTCTCGGAGCTGGAGCTGGAGCTGGCGAGGGTGGAGATGGCTGAGGAGCGGTCGCAGCAGACAGGAGAGGGGAAAGCGGGCACCGAGGAGAGGGCGTCCTGCTGGCGCCCGGCGTTACAGCGTGCAGGAGCGCGCCTCCTGGCTGTGACGGGATACAGGCTGGGAATATCGCCGCGGAGAGCCCACGGACGTTTCTCTAGGGAGTAGCAGGAAGCAGGAGAGGGTGAGAGGCGGTGGTGTGAGAACAGCTCAGGCTGGCCTGGAAGCAGCAGCCGTTCCCACAGAAGCCTGCGAACCTAAGGCTGTTCGCCAAGCTGCCTCAACCAGCCAGCCAGGCTCTCCCAGCTCGCTTCTCTCTCTCTCTACTCCCTTCCCTGGCCCCCTGAAACCCCGAGTCTACCCGAGGAGCTGGAGATTTGAAAGCCCTCTCCCCACTACACTCTTCTCCAGCCGGTAGCCTGTTTGTGTGGCTGCCTGGGAGGTGCGGGCAATGTGTTTCGGAGGTCAGGATGGGTTGGGACAAGCGGTCAGAGGGAGGAAGGAAAGGCTGCTCTCTGCCTCGGCCACGGCGGACTGCCAGGAGCATCCGCGGGTTGCGGCGTCTGGGAAGAGCGGCTCCCTTCGGCGGCGCGGGTAGTGGTCCTCGGAGCTTTACGCGGGTCTCTACCGGCTCTCCAGTGACCTGGAGGTGGCAAGGAGGTCTCATTCGGCGAGTCTCTGGTTCTGCGCCTTTCATTCTCCGGCCCCAACTAGCGCCGGCAAACGGCGTAGTGAAACCCGCAGTTCGTCTGCTGCATTCTTCACGCAGTTAGACAACACTCTTTAGCCTAATGGGATTTTAGTCTCTAGTAACAAACGGGACCCGGAGTTTCCCGGGACAAGGATGCAGAGGAGCATTTTCCTCTCGTGACCAGGGTCGTCGTTGCACAGTGATTTCAATGAGTTTTCTGTGTGATGATTCAGTGTTTCTATTCCGTGTGACTGTTCTGTGATTCAGATTTTTTTCCCCCTATTCTCTTCCCTTACCCTCCTTTCTCTTTCCCTTCCTCCGCTCCTTCCTTTCTTCCTTCCCTTCCTTCTTCCCTGCCTTCCTCCCTTCCTCTCGCTTCTTTTGTTTTTCCTTCTCTTCCTTTCAAGAACCCTCATCTCCTCCTTTATTTTTCTTTTGAACCTCACCTTTCTGTCTCTCCTATGTCCCCTGAATTTAGAAGAGCATTGCGTGAGAGCGCCTCGCAGGCAATTAGTGTCCATTCTCAATCACTTAAAAGAGACACCAGTACACTTTGAAAACGGGGACTATCTATCCTTTGCAGTACCACCCGAAAAACAAATTGTACCCGAGCTATCCTTTTAAGTACTTTAGCCTTCAACCTCTCCCACTTCCATGCTTTTTAACTTCTCCTTTGAGAGATGTGATCGTGCAACACCTCAGTGCCTCAAAGAAATCTTTTTTTTTTCCTTTATCCTGTGTGAAACCCATCCCTTTATCTTACATCTCCGCCTCCGCCCCGAGATCCTTCTTCCCATCCCCCCCGTCCACCTCCAAAGATTTCTGAATCTGTGTGTCTGCTCCTGGTAATTAAGCAGCAGATCCCAGCATTCTAGTTGGTGGCATCGCGCTCCTTACCAAGACTCCATTAAAACAAATCAATTTGACCAGACGTTGGAGGCATCAGAAAATCGGCTTCTAGACAGCGCAGCTAAATTCTTTAAGGAAACAGAATACCCATTAGATATAACTGCCAGCCAATATTGCAAAAACAAGGAATAGGAGATATCTTTTCCCTGCACTCTTTCGGCAGAGAGGGCAACAGAGGTACACGCCTAATGTAGATTAAGATTGAATAACTCCCCAGTTCAAAGTGAGGACATGTCATTTTCCATAGCAAGGCTGGTGTGGTAACTAATCAGGCTTATGAAAATAAGTCATGCTTGAAACTGAAGGCAAAGTCCTTCAAAGTGTTTACCCAGGAATTATGATAATGAAACAGGACCTGCTAGGGTATGGGTGCTTGGCTATAGAGGTAGGATTTTACAGAACCTCTTAGCCGAGTAAAACTGTTATTGAATTCTCTGCTAAGTAAATTTTTGGCATGCTCTCTAATAATATGTACTCTTCCTAAGACATTTTGCCCAAAGTAACTTAAAACTCCAAAGGAGTAAATTACTGGTTGTGACTGGTTAACAAATGCAGTTGCTTCCACAGAGGTTCTTTAAATTATTAAACAGTTTGAAGCAAAGCCTTTCCAGTAGGAATGCTGTGATTTTGTTCAGCTTACATTCTACTTAGTGCTGCAGTGCCACCAAGAAACAAATTCTGAAACTGGCAAGCACCACCAAGTGGCAGAAGAACATCATTCAGTGAACAGAGCATCATATTATTGAATATGTAAATAAAAATGTATACACTATTTAGCCTCATCATTAGTACCAAGGAAGTAGACTGGCCTTAATTTTTATGGCAGTGAAGATTGGATTAGTGATTGGATTAGTGCTTCAATTTTGCTTCCAAAGGATCAAATACATTTACTTATTAGAACTGAATTTAAAACTAGGTCTATGAATTGTACTTGGTATAGTATATTATATGATTACTAGTAATGAAATCCAGCATATAATGCATTTGTAATACTTCTTATTTTAAAATTCTACACAATATTTTCTTTCAATACTTCTGAGCTAAATCAGTTTATTTGTGGCATACATACTCTAGAATCAACTCTGAGTGGGTAAAATTAAGTTGTTATATTTTTAGGAAAGTAGCTCAGAAAATATTTTCCCAGAAAACTTCTTTTAAAGCATTTTTCCCCACATGGAAAAGACATCATTAAGAAGTGTGAGACAACTCAGAGCTTTAATGGTGGGGGGGGGGAAGTTATTCTAGAAGAAGAAAAATTTAGGATAAATAAACAAACCTGGGAAAATAAAGACACACTGACAGTCAAAGATCAGACAGACTCCTTTTTGCTCTCTAATACTTTCTGGACGAACGGATGAATCATGGTGGAGAGTTCTGACAAAGTGTGGTCCACTGGAGAAATAAATGGCAAGCCATTTCATTATTCTTGCCTTGAGAAACCCATGAGCAGCATGAAAAAGCAAAAAGAGGATACTGAAAGAGGAACTCCCCAGTAGGTGCCCAATATGCTACTGGAGATCAGTGGAGAAATAACTCCAGAAAGAATGAAGAGATGGAGCCAAAGCAAAAGCAACACCCAGCTGTGGCTGTGACTGGTGATGGAAGTAAAGTTCGATGCTGCAAGAACAATATTGCATAGGAAGCTGGAATGTTAGGTTCATGAATCAAGGCAAATTGGAAGTTGTCAAACAGGAGATGGCAAGAGTGAACATCGAACATAGAATCAGTGAACTAGAATGGACTGGAATGGGTGAATTTAACTCAGATGACCATTATATCTACTACTGTGGGCAAGAATCCCTTAGAAGAAATGGAGTATCCATCATAGTCAGCAAAAGAGTCTGAAACAGAGTATTTGGATGCAGTCTCAAAAGGCAAAGGAGAAATGGAAAGATATACCCATTTGAATGCAGAGTTCCAAAGAATAGCAAGGAGAGATAAGAAAGCCTTCTTCAATGATCAATGCAAAGAAATAGAGGAAAACAATAGAATGGGAAAGACTAGCTACCCCTTCAAGAAAATTAGAGATAACAAGGAACATTTCATGCAAAGATGGGCACAATAAAGGACAGAAATGGTATGGACCTAATAGAAGCAGAAGATATTAGGAACAGGTGGCAATAATACACAAAAGAACAATACGAAAAAGAACTTCATTACCCAGATAACCACGATAGTGTGATCACTCACCTAGAGCCTGACGTCCTAGAATGTGAAGTCAAGTCCGCTTTCAGATGCATTACTACAAACAAAGCTAGTGGAGGTGATGGAATTCCAGTTGAGCTATTTCAAATCCTGAAAGATGATGCTGTGAAAGTGCTGTACTCAATATACCAGCAAATTGGGAAAACTCAGCAGTGGCCACAGGACTGGAAAAGGTCAGTTTTCATTCCAATCCCAAAGAAAGGCAATGCCGAAGAATGCTCAAACTACCGCACAATTTCATTCATCTCACACACTAGCAAAATAATGTTCAAAATTCTCCAAGCCAGGCTTCAACAGTACATGAACTGTGAACTTCCCGATATTCAAGCTAGATGTAGAAAAGGCAGAGGAACTGCAGATCAAACTGTCAACATCTGTGGGTCATCAAAAAACCAAGAGATTTCCAGAAAAACATCTGCTTTATTGACTACGTCAAAGCCTTTGACTGTGTGGATCACAATAAACTGTGGAAAATTCTTCAAGAGATGAGAATACCAGACCACCTGACCTGCCTCCTGAGAAATCTGTGTGCAGATCAAGAAGCAACAGTTAGAACTGGACATGAAATAGCAAACTGGTTCCTAATTGGGAAGGAGTACGTCAAGGTTGCATATTGTTACCCTGTTTATTTAACTTCTATGCAGGGTACATCATGTGAATTGCCAGACTGGATGAAGCACAAGCTGGAATTAAGACTGCTGGGAGAAATATCAATAACCTCAGATATGCAGATGATACCACCTTTATGACAGATAGTGAAGAAGAACTAAAGAGCCTCTTGACGAAAATGAAAAAGAGTGAAAAAGTTGGCTTAAAACTCAACAGTGAGAAAACTAAGATCATTCCACCCCGTCCCATCTCTTCACGGTAAATTGATGGGGAAATAATGGAAACAGTAAGAGGCTTTATTTGGGGGGCTCCAAAATCACTGTAGATGGTGACTGAATCTATGAAATTAAAAGATGCTTGCTCCTTGGAAGGAAAGCCATGACCAAGCTAGATAGCATATTAAAAAGCAGAGGTGTTACTTTGCCAACAAAGGTCCATCTCATCAAAGCTATGGTTTTTCCAGTGGTCATGTATGGATGGAGAAGGCAATGACAAGCCACTCCAGTACTCTTGCCTGGAAAATCCCATGGATGGAAGAGTCTGGTGGGCTGGAGTCTATGGGGTCGCTAAGAGTCAGACATGACTGAGCGACTTTCACTTTTCACTTTCAAGCATTGGAGAGGGAAATAGCAACCCACTCCAGTACTCTTGCCTGGAGAATCCTAGGGATGGAGGAGCCTAGTGGGCTGCCATCTATGGGGTCGCACAGAGTCGGACTCGACTGAAGCGACTTAGCAGCAGCCGCAGCATGTATGGATGTGAGAGTTGGACTATAAAGAAAGCTGAGTGCTGAAGAATTGAAGCTTTTGAACTGTGGTGTTAAAAAAGACCCTTGAGAGTCCCCTGGACTGCAAGGAGATCCAACCAGTCCATCCTAAAGGAAATCAGTCCAGAATATTAATTGGAAGGACTGATGCTGAAGCTGAAACTCCCAATACTTTGGCCACCTGATGAGAAGAACTGACATATTGGAAAAGACCCTGATGCTGGGAAAAATTGAAGGCAGGAGGAGAAGGGGATGACAGAGGATGAAATGGTCAGATGGCATCACAGACTCAATGGATATGAGTTTGACTAAGCTCTGGGAGTTGGTGATGGACAGGGAAGCCTGCCATCCTGCATTCTATGGGGTCGCAAAAAGTTGGACACAATTGAGCGAATGAACTGAACTGAATACTTTCTGATGTTTCAATAATGGTAAGATACGTAGTATGGTTTTTAGGTATCAAAACTTGTGTCATGTAGTAAGGAATATATTATTTTTGTTTAATAACCACAACACTGCCAGCATCCACCATGAGACAAGGAATGTTGTTATTCCTATTTTATGGAAAAGGCATATGACTTTTAAAGCATCAAGTAGCTTGCTCCACTAACAAACTAGCTGTGGTACAGCAAAGACTCAACATAGTTCTGTCTGGTATCAGAGCTGAGATTTAAGTCGCTATATTCTCCCATATGGCTTGCCTCTTAGCCTCAGAGAATGGAATCTATAACTAGGAACATACCTTCTCTGTCCATGCAGCCTCTTTGCCCTTTTAATGAAGAGCTAGTTAAGAACCACACTCATTAAATCTCAACCATGAGCAGTGAGATCCAGTGGTTTCTAGATTTGTAATTCATACTTGAAATTAATATGAGTTACTTAGGAAGCTTTTTAGAAGATAGACAAATTCTAGGCCCCATTAGCATGGATTCTAATTCAGAAAGTTCACCAATTCTGGTGTTCTACTGTTGAATCTATATTTTAATATTCTTTCTTGGAAACTAAGGTACTTTCTACTCCTATATGAGAAGTGAAACAATGTCTGGGTTCTTGTTCAGTTTTCATAAGACTTTTGGCACAGAGTATTCTAAAACAGGAGAAAGGCTTATACTCCATGAGCAGGTGAACTGTTGTACATTACCTGACTATCTATCATTAAGTATTGAATTTATACATGAACATGTTTACCAAATATGCATTAAGCTTCTAATATATCTGACTTACTAACCTTGTGGCTATAGATTGTTTCCTCATTTGTGAAATTTAGATAATAATAATACCTATCTCCTAGGGTTCTTTTGAAATTTAAGGGAGCTATAATGTATGATTTAACTGTAATGGCCTTGGGAAGAATACTTGTATAAATGGATGAATGAATACATATTTGTGTATATAGTTATATGCATATATATATCATAATTAAGGATATATAGTTCATATATGTATGACATCAAAATATGCAATATTTTGATATGATAATGAAGTAGAGTATCATTTTCAAATCTAACTCAATACCTTAACACTTTTTCCCTTAGTTTATAGCCTACCTCAGATCAGTAGATAATGTCCCAAATCATTATTCCTTCAGTTTTAAGTGATAATTTATTAACATGAAAATGTATATTATTAATAAGTAATAAATATATTGACATTAAGTGTTCAATTTATAGGTCAACTGCTATCAACAGTGTTTCATAGAAGTTGTCTTCATTTCTGGTTGATTTTTTTTTTTACCTGAGAGTAATTAAATTTGCTACTTTTCCCACACTTTGCCACAATTTGTTAATGATGCATAAATAATAAGCAATAATTTAAAGAAACAATTTTATAATAGAAAGTTTTCTCTGTCCCATATCAATTCCTGTGTCTTTAATTATTTTTGATAAATTGAAACATAGAAAATTATTTTTCAAATTCAGCACTGGTGAAGTAGTTTATTTCCTCTTAGGGCAGTGAGACCTAGCCATGAATGTACATTGTAATCACCTGGGGAATTAAAGAATACTGCTGCAGAATCTCCACTCCAAAATTTGATATCTCTGGCGGTTAGGCAGAGGCATCATATATATACATATATACTGGTGATTGTAATACATAGCCTTTGTTGATAACCACTGCGCTGGGAAGTGAATCAGTGGGCATTTCCAAGTTTTATCAGGTTGAAGAGTGATTTTTTCCACTTAAAAACTTTAAGATAAACATCTCATGAAAGCTACTCCTTGATTAAGATACTTAACAAAAGGAGAATACAGTAGTTCATGTTTGTCACTAGTTTGCAAATAGTTTGGGAAAAGAAAAAAACACTCATTTGAAAAGAGCTAGATATACAAAGCACTGGGGCTTGCCACGTGACACTAGTGGTTAAAAAAAAAAAAAAAAACCCTCCTGCCAATGCAGAGACTTAAGAGACGCAGGTAGCTCTAGGTCAGGGAGATCCACTGGAGAAGGACATAGCAACCCACTCGAGTCTTCTTGCCTGGAGAGAGCCCATGGACAGAGGAGCCTGGTGGACTGCAGCCCACTGGGTCGTGAAAAGCAGGACACAACTGAAGCAACTTAGCATGCACAGATATACAAGGCAGTAGGCACCTCAATACATTTTCATGTCTTTTTATTTACAGATTCAAAACAGCTTGCCACTGCTATTTAATTTAATCACAGCCTTATCTTAAAGTTTACTTTGATACTGTTCTTCAAATCATTATGATTGTGTTTTTCTTTTTTACAATCCGAAACAGAAGTTTGAGTCATTTTGGAATAAAACTGCTTTTCATGTCTGTCTTTGGCTACCTGTGGCTTTTACTGAACTCAGTTAGAAGTTACTAAAGCCAGGAGTTCTTCCAGTTTGTGTTATTAGTATCATTTCTCCCTCTGTTATCTGTAACACTGATGTTATCTGTAACCAATTGTTTTTGGTTTGGGGTTCCCCCTGCCTCAAGTCACTTGTTAGTGGCAGAGCAAGTCACTCAAGATCTGATGTTCTCAACCATTTTGCTGCTCCTTCTACCCAAATGTTTCTCTCCTGCCTTGTCCCCCAAGAAAGAAAAGAAAAAAAAAGAAGCGACAAGGCTTCTGTCATGAAATAAATTTGGAAAAGACTTCCTGTTAACACTGCTCAGCCCTCTTAGTTTCACAATACATATTTGCAGTAAAGGCTCTGAAGAGCCCTGCAGTAAAATCAGACCAAACACATCAAATAAAGCTAAACACCTGTTTAACTTTATTGAACTCAGATGTTCTAATAGTATTTGATCATGGGATTCCTTTTAGCAAAAAAAAAAAAACACAACAGTAAACTACAGCAATAGATTTCTAGGTCTTATACCATTAGTAACAATAGTCTAGAGGAATGGAGCTTTTAAAAAAATGGTGTCAGTGTGTTAGATGAGAAAGATAATCGTTCCCTCTGATTTCTCTTTTCACAGAAACAGTACTAAAGTCAGATCATAGAGGGTAAATATTCCTCAACCCTCTACCGTATCTTTGGTTGACAAGGGTATGATTTTCCCTGTCATCACAAATATTTTGAGAAGATGATCAAAATGTCAGCCCTACCATGTTACAACTTTTAAAATTTTTCCTCAGTTTTGTTTGATGTAAACTCAAAATTAGATGCTCTAATATACTTAGCAGTGATTGTGACATCACTGGTACAGATTGTCTGATAATACTACTTTCTGAAAAGCTGTATCTCACATTGTTTAACGTGCTGCTGCTGCTGCTGCTGCTAAGTCGCTTCAGTCATGTCTGACTCTGTGCGACCCCATAGATGGCAGCCCACCAGGCTCTCCCATCCCTGGGATTCTCCAGGCAAGAGTACTGGAGTGGGTTGCCATTTCCTTCTCCAATGCATGAAAGTGAAAAGTGAAAGTGAAGTCGCTCAGTCATGTCTGACTCTTAGCAACCCCATGGACTGCAGCCCACCAGGCTCCTCCATCCATGGGATTTTCCAGGCAAGAGTACTGGAGTGGGGTACTATTGCCTTCTCCGTTTAACATGCTAGAAATGTTTAAACAGAAAATTTCACAAGATTTTAAAGAGAATTTAATTGACTTTACACCTCTATACTTATCTCTTTGCTTTGCAGCAAAAATCTGGACACTTAGCTGCTCCCTGGATATTATTAGAGCTTATGGTATAATGGTAAGACAAGACTACACAACAGGGTCCAGGCATGTATACATACATGAGCTGGAGTCTTTGCCCTGACACTTACAAGCTGACTGTCCTTGGGCAAGTTACTTGCTTTTCTGTACCTTGGTTTTCTGTGTTGGTCAGAGTTCATCATTTGAGTTACAAAGAAACATAGCCTATTGTAAGAGGGAGAATGTGTTTTGGAGCTCTAGCAGAGAAAGGAGGCAGGCTACAGGAAGGACTGAAATCTATAAATAGGAAGTCATCCAGAAATTAAGGTAAATGGTCATTTTATCTTTCTGGGGCAGCATCTTCTTTTTCTCTCTCTTTTTTTTTTTTCTCTTTAGCTATTTCCATTCTTCTTCCTCCCCAAACCAGTTTTATGTGCAATTCTGACATCCCCATCTCAGAGGTGAGTGTTTATAAACTGTATTTTACTGCATTAGATGTTTGTGTGTTACATATGGATTATTATGAAATTATATATATTTTAAATTTTAATGTATCTAATAATGGAGAAGAGATGTCTCCATGGAAAATTATTTAATCACTATAAAACTAGCTTATTTTTTAGCTTATGTAAATTCTCCAATTTACTTTTTATAAACCCTGATTTTCAGATGTAAGATTTGCTTCTTTTTTGTCTAAAATAATTAGTCAAATAATATTGAATTTCAAAGGTCTTTAATTTCAGCTCAGGAGCATCATTCTTTGTCCACGTATACCCCAAGGATGTATCAAAATGTTTATATGTAGTTGACATTCAGTGGATGATTTTAAATTAAATTAAAATGCTAAAGCTAACCACATTAATCAACACACTCTAAAAAGAATGCGCCAGGAAAGTTAGTAAAAATCACCTTATAATAACCTGGACGTTCTGTGTAGACCTTTTTGTTGTTGTTATAGTTTAGTCTCTATGTCTGACTCTTTTGCAACCCTATGGACTGTAGCCTGCCAGGCTCCTCTGTCCATGGGATTCTCCAGGCAAGAATACTGGAGTGGGTTGCCATTTCCTTCTCCAAGGGATCTTTTAGACCCAAAGATTAAACCTACCTCTCCTGCTTGGCATGTAGATTCCTTACCACTGAGCCACTTGGAAATATATTTTGTTGTTGTTTTTGCTTTTTTTCTGCCACACTGGTTGTGGGATGTGGAATCTTAGTTCCCCCTGCAGGGATTGAACCCGGGTCCTTGACAGTCAAGAGTACAGAGTCCTTATCACTGGACCAACAGGGAATTCCTGGTAACACTTATTTTGGATTAAAAAATCCAGTACTGAAAAGGTGATGTTTGAACACATCAGGGAGCACCTCAGCAATGGTTGATGGTGTTGTATTCCTAGGTGTTCCCTCAAGAGTGGTCATTAGTCATAATACTTCATGTAGGCAGAACTTTATTCATGGTCTCCGCCTATAATTGTGACTTTATTTTTCACTCCCTTTGTATTTATCATTGCTTCAAGTCAGGAGACCCAATTCTTCAGATCATAAAACAATAAAAATTGTCTGGATGTGAAGCTTGAGATTTTCAATGATATGAGCAAAGAGAGTGGAAGATAAACAGCAGGTGATTTTTGGGAGCCTCTCTCACACACATATGTGTGTGTAAGCATATTCTGCTGCTAAGTCGCTTCAGTCATGTCCGACTCTGTGCGACCCCAGAGATGGCAGCCCACCAGGCTCCCCTGTCTCTGGGATTCTCCAGGCAAGAACACTGGAGTGGATTGCCATTTCCTTCTCCAATGCATGAACGTGAAAAGTGAAAGTGAAGTCGCTCAATCATGTCTGACTCTTAGCGACCCCATGGACTGCGGCCCACCGGGCTCTTCTAACCATGGGATTTTCCAGGCAAGCGTGCTGGAGTGGGGTGCCATTGCCTTCTCTGGTGTAACCATATACATACATGTAAATATTATACATGTGTATATGTGTTTGTGTGCATGTATACATTTACATATGATGAACAATTCAAATCATGAAGAGATTGTACACAGTCATCATCCCTTTCTAAACTCCAGGTCTTCTTATTCCACAGAAGTAACTGCTGTTGTTAAATTTTTAAATCCCTTCTAGATTTCTCCAGGCATATATTCTCTCTCTCTCACATTAAATATACAGACTCATTTAAAAGTATGCTGAGTACAGCGATCTTCCACTTTTTACATATATATGTATATACATATATATATATATATGAGAGGAATCAAAATATAAATATATACATATAAATGTAAACAGGCACTGTTGTTGTGCTTTAGTCGCTAAATCTTGTCTGACTGTTTTGCAACCCCATGTACTGTAGCCCACTAGGCTTCTCTGTCCTTGAGATTTCCCAGGCGAGAATATTGGAATGGGCTCTCATTCCCTCCTCCAGGGGATCTTCCTAATCCAGGGATTGAACCTTTGTCTAGCATATTGGCAGGTGGATTCTTTACCACTGAGCCACCAGGGAAGCCCATTAACAGGCATCAGCTCAGTTCAGTCACTCAGTCATGTCTGACTATTTGCAACCCCATGGACTGCAGCATGCCAGGCCTCTCTGTCCATCACCAACTCCTGGAGTTTACCCAAACTCGTGTCCATTGAGTCGGTGATGCCATCCAACCATTTCATCCTCTGTCATCCCCTTCTCCTCCTGCCTTCAATCTCAGGCATAAACACATATAAATTTATATAGGCATACCTTGGAGATATTGTGGCTTTGGTTCCAAAACACCACAGTAAAGAAAATACCATAATAAATAGAATTACGCTTTTTTTTTGGTTTCTCAGTGCTTGCAAAGTAATGATTACATTATGCTGTAGTCTTTTAAGTGCAATATGTTATGTTTAAAAAAGTAATGTTCTTACTTTAATTAAAAAGTATTTTATTGCTAAAAAGTCCTAACCAACATCTGAGCCTTTTATGAGTCATTTTTTGCAATAGTAACAACAAAGATCACTAATTACAAAGCACCAAAGTGAAACTGAAAGTCATGTCTGTCAGGACTCTTTGCAACCCCATGGACTATTGCCTGCCAGGCTTCTCTGTCCATGGGATTCTCCAGGACAGAATACTGGGGTGGGTAGTCTTTCCCTTCTCCAGGGGATCTTCCCAACCAAGGGATCAAACCCAGGTCTCCCTCATTGCAGGTGAATTCTTTACCATGTGAGCCACCAGGGAAGCCCAAGAATACTGGAGTGGGTAGCCTATCTATTCTCCAGCAGATCTTCCCTAGCCAGGAATTGAACTGGGATCTCCAGCATTGTAGGCAGATTCTTTACCAACTGAGCTACCAGAGAAGGCCCACAAAGCACCAAAACAAATAAATAATAATGAAAAGTTATGATGTATTGTGAGAAATACCAATGTGTGACACAGAGACATGAAGCGAGCAAATGCTGTTGAAAGAAATGGCACTTACAGACTTGCCACAAATCTTCAATTTGTAAAAAATGCAATGTCTATGAAGTGTAAAAAAGTGAAGAACAGTAAAATGAGGTATGCCTGTTTAAATAAATTTTTGTGTATTTATATGTGCATGCATGTTTGTTATCCTTTGATTTATAAATGGTTTTTAGGGCTTTTATCATATAAATTGTTCTATTTCTTGTTTTATTTATTTATTAAACACAAGGAGAGCTACTTCATTTAGCTGGGTAGAATTCCATGTTGAATGTCTCATAATTTATTCAGTGCATTATTTACAGACATTTATTTTATTTTATTTGCTAATTAAAATTAATGCTGCATTGATATATAACCTGCTGTCTTTTCAACAAGGATATCTACCCCATTCCCCAATAAAGAGACTAAAGGCCACAGTGATAGTATAAGTATGCTTTTAGGTGAAAATACTGAGATAGCTAGCAAACAAAGTGTTACATTTTGTTCTTAACTGTTCTCAATGAGGAATTCGCTTAACCTAACTGTATGTTAGTGTCTCGGTCCTGTCCTACTCTTTGTGACCCCCCTCAACAAGCCTGCCAGGCTCTTCCGTCCATGGAATTCTCCAGGCAAGAACACTGGGGTGGGTAGCCATTCCCTTGTCCAGGGGATCTTCCCAACTTAGAGATCGAACCTAGGTCTCCTACATTGCAGGCAGATCCTTTACCACTTGAGTGACATCTCAGCTGTCAACACTATGTATTAAGAAATCACTCTTAATTGAAGACCAAGATATAAGTTTATTATTAAATCACTGTATATATATTTTATACCCTTTTACATGTAGACTAATGAATTCCAGGAGATTAGTAAACTTTAGAAGATAGGGCCTATATACTTTATGGGTTTTTTTCTTTTGTTTTGTTTTTGTTTTTTAGGGCCTATATACTTTAAACATGATTAAATCATTTTGTCTGAAGTAAAAAATAAGGGATTTTCTTCATAACTCATCATTTTTTTGAAATTTTGAGCTATAATATACCCTTATTAAATAAAATAATAATTCAGATTTTTTAAACATCTTTGTAAAGAGTTTTGTAATTGATTTATATGTCTTTGAGATATCTGTGATATATGATGCCTTGTATAGATGGGGAGAGAAACATAATATTGTTGGTGAGTGTGGGAAAAGCAAATGTTAATTTTATGACCAAATAATTCTTTTGGTAGGTCAACTTTTTAATTATGTATTAGTGTTAATGTTAATCATATTTACATGTACTTGCTTTTTACAAACATGTTTAAATAATTATCATTCTTACAACATAAGTATTTTTGCTGCCATTATAGCAGTCAGGAAATTAATATTAAAAGATCTATCCAATGCTTTCCAATTTAAGATTCAGTGCTGTTTAAGAATGACCTCACTTTTTGAGTTGTCAAGACAACTACCAAAAACTATAAGAAAGCTTTTATAGTTAGACTACGTGGATTGTAAACATCAGTTTTTTAAACTGTTATTGTAAGGTAAGTGATTGCTTCCTTGTTGCACACACATTCACTTACTTGCAATGCTGTACTGGAAATGGATGCTAATAACTTGCATTTGGCTGGTGTTTTAATGCAGTAGAATGGCACATTTCTTAATTGCATATCACTTAGGATGGTCTAGCGTTTAGAAGAAAGCTCTGTTCAGAGGCATCACACACATGACTGGGAGGATATTGTGGTGAAAAGATATCAATGATAGCTCCATTAATGTTTAGCTTATACCTGCATCTAATGGGTACTAATGCATCTTACATGACATATGTGAAGATCAATTTACAGCTTTAATAGGTTTACAGTCCATAACAATAACCTATTTCTCTAACAAGTTCTACTTCTCTAATAAAACATTGTCTTTCCAGTGTCCTTTGATTGAAAGGTAAGGAGATAGATGCTGCTGCTTTTATTGACATAGTTGACATAGCAGCAAAATGCCCTTATCTTGGTGTTCCTTACATGTTTGTATTACATATAACACATTAAGAATGTTGCCATTTTGTACATTTCACAAAAAGGTATATTTTAGAAACATTATCTGCCTGGAGCCATAGGCCATTTCAGTTCAATTTTTAAATGTTATTTATTTTTCCTCCACTTTATTTCAGAGAAGATAAAAGACAAATTTAAGCGAGTTGATCTGTCATTAGATATCTCTAAAATAGTGCACATGAGGTGGCAGGCAGTTCAATCATTTAAAAATCTGACTTCTCCAGATATATTGAAAATTATTTAAACATAGAGTCCTGTTCTAAAAATTGCTTACCATATGTTATAAATGCATGAAGGTCTAAATAATGTTAATTCAAATGTAAAATCATTTTAAATGTATTGTTTCCCCATTTTAGCATTATAATGACAGCCTTGTGTAAAAAGTCTTCTGAAATCTCATTAATTTCATTACCTATTTCACTGTGGAATCCTAGGTTTTTTTCTATTAATATATATCATTTGTACTTATATTTTTGAGGCCCAAATAACTGAGAAGTGGTTAAAAGATAAGGTTCTTCCAGAAAAATACTCATAAGCTTTTATCACAATATTTTGTGTGTAGTTTCTGGAGAGTAAAAGACCTCTCTTAACCAAATTATATAAGCCATTTTCGTGAAAAAGAAGAAATTTGTTATGGAAACATGATAATATCTTTCCAAATGACTTGGTTCACTTTCTATTTCTATCATGTAGATCTTTTGAGTCTTTTCAAGCATTTCAGCTGAGGAAGTTGGTTGCATATTATCAATGAACTATTAGCATTATATATAGTTGTTTACTTTTTTTTTAAACTGCTTAACATTTTCAGCTGGGGAGTAATGGAAGGGAAATAAAACACGAAGAACTAGAAAACTATGTTGAATCATATCTTATTACCAAAGAATATATTTGTATGTTATTCCTGTGATCATTTCAATATTTGTGTTTATATTAACCTAAAAGTTTGATAAGAGAAATTTGAAATATATGTACACTGGCATAGCTTACAGAGTATATATATTAGTACACTTTTTTCATTATCAATACTATTTTTAAAAATAAAACTTCAAACTAAAACCAAAAGAAAAAATGTCATCAAAAGAATTTGGTAAACCACTTTAAAAATTACGGTGACTGAAAATATTTCTATTTTGAATAAATTGTATCTGGGAATCTAAAATTAGGTGGTGTTACTAACAAGCAAGCAGGCTGTACGAAAGTCTACTCCAGTTGTTCTTGGTACATTTTTCTTGAGTCATATTACTTGTTACAAGAACATCCAGTGACTTTAGGATAAGACAAAATAAGTAAAGCAAAGAAATACCTTTACACTAAGGGGAAGATGAGAATAAAAATGTTAGCTTTATAGCAGTCTTACATTTAATTTTCTCAACTTTTAGCTTCATTTCTCTTCTACATGCTCTCATGCTGCAACCTTCTATTTTGCTATCTGGTTTTTCTTTTTTTTTTTTTCTGAGTTAATTTAGGGCATAATTAGGAAGTTTTATTACAACAATAAAATAACAGAAATATTTAAATCTTTATCAATGATTTTTTTAAATAGTAAAGACTATAATACTGTGGGATTAATTATAATTTATGAATAGTTTTAAGTTTCAGTTGTTATAAATAGTGCTCACCTTCAGTTGCAACCTTGGGAGTCTCCTAGGTGAAAACTGATATTGGCCTCTATATACAGAGGGCAAAGAGAGTCTGAAGAAAGTCAGACAGACAACTCCAGACTGGTAGGTAGTAGGTTTAATAAGACAGGAAATTGATAAACAATGCTTGGGTGATTGGAAGACAAGTAGATCTCAGCAACCACTCCTACCCTCTCCCGTACTGAATTTTATGTTTATATAGAGTTCTTACAGTGGTTTAATCACAAATACTGTCCAGATGGTCTCAACAGTGCCTTACCCTCTCAAAGCTGCATCCTTGAAACCCATTCCCACTGTGAAGAGGGCAGATAGAACAGACATTCCAAGGCCAGGAGAGGGTATGAAGCACCTTGATTGCTTGGGTCCAGCTGTTGAGTCATCCAGAGGTCACATCCTTTTTACAAGCTCCTCCAACATCAGTACATTGATTTATTGTTAATAATTAAGGGCATTAATCTACCTTCTCATCACCATGGTTTTATACACACAATTGCCACAGCTATATGTTGAAAAGTATGTAGATGAGTGAGTGTGTAGATAGATGTACAAACGTGTGGTAGAATTGTATATTCATTTATTCTATGATGTTGAATGTCTACTGAGAGTCAGAGTCAAATTAACTCTGAGGACTCAGCAGGGAACAAGATTGACAGTATTTAGAGGTTTAATGGGAAAGTGGGTTTAATGGGTAAGATAAACATTAAATAAGTAATTACACAAATAAGTCACTCTGAAAATTTTCATAGAGAAGTAGTACAGTGTCCTGCTGCACTTGAGTATATAGCATGTGTAATAGAGTAAACTGATCTGATCTAAGGGCTCAGGCAGCTGGTAATTTTTTTTCATTCACTTATTTAAATATTAAAGTTTCTCATGGTTTCTGTCTCCCTCCCATCTTTTTTCCATCTTCTACTTAGGTAGAGTTGAAGGTGTATTGTTATAGGTGCCCCTTCTCAAGCAGGGGAAAATCATGGCATACAAGTTTTATAGAGGACTGAGTAGACAAGATGTCATAGGTTTTGGAGATAATAAGCTAGAGGAGGGTTAAAAATGTGCCACTTGAATTTTCAAGATGATGTTCACTGGTGATTTACCAATGACAATTTTAATTGGATGGAATCCAGAGAGAAGATAGTGGATTGGGAGGTTTTATGAAGAGACTTAGTTCATCTGACCAGCAATGCACACTCTGTGAGGGCAGGAACTCTGCATTCCCAGCACCTAATAGTGCCTAGCCTATTTGCACTTATAAATATTTGTCAAATAAATGAATGATGTGAGTTCTGAAAAGTTAGAAGAAGATCATGCAGGGAATTTTAAATCATATTAAGCCTTTTGACTTGCTGTTTCCTAAGTATAATGCTTTCAAGGGTTTAACTGAGAGCCTAGCCAGATTGGATTTATGTTTTAAATTGATCATTGTGGCTTTTGGGTGTGAAATAGATTTTAAGGGGGCAGGCAGACCAGTTGTAATGCTTCTTCAGTTTTCCTGATTGGGAAGAAAAAAACCGGGAGGAACTGAGCAAGCCATTTGGCCCAAATGAACCAGAGACTGGATGAACAAAAAGTGGACTGTTTGAATCATTTTTGAGTAATGACCAGATCAATGGCAAATGATAAAGGATGAAAAGGAGAGTCTATGCTCTTTAGATGACTGACATTTGCAGGTGGCATAATTCCTGTTGCTTTTATTCTTTAAAAAATATGATTGCTCCATGACTGACCAATGGGGCTGTAACAGTATAACTCTAAACTCATAGGAACTATTACAAACCTGTCTTAGAACCTGGAATTATAATTATTTTTTAACAAAGTAGTAATTTTGTACTAACTTATTAGTACATCAATTAATGGAAGTACATTAGCTCCCATCATATTCAAGGCACTATGCTAAGTATTGGGAACAAAAACTTAACAATATAGACATGGTCTTTGCCTTTATGGTTTTAAGTTCAAAAATGAACTTAAAATCAACTATGATCACTGTTATGAGAGGGTAAGATCCAGAAAATCTTTGGAGACAGTATAAAACATGGACATTAAATCTAGTGTAGGGAATCTGGAAAGCCCAATTGGAGGGAAAAATTTTAAGCTGAGGTGTTGTTATTGAAGCAAATGGAAATGGAGAAGGGTAACATTTTTGGTAAAGAAAAGATGAAATATTAGGTTCAGGGTTTATAGAGTTTGACTCACTCATGGAACTTCAATAGCTAGGAAACTATGAGCAGTGATCTTGTTTGGTAGATAGGGGTTAACTGGAGTATAGTTTGAAAATTTATGCCAATAATTTTTGTTGTTATTCCTAGGATAATGGAGACAAGAGGAGGTTTCAAGCAGGGCAGTGATGCCACTCACAGTTTGGAATTGTAAGGCAGATGTCATACCAGGATTTCTCACTTTTGAAGATTTTGTTTGGCTTGGCCTGAGTTCCAATTCCTCCATCTGTGGTGGATTTCAAAGCCTTCCCCACAGTTTCTGCAAATTTCAGAAGCTTACAATCTTTTGCTTCTTTCTGACTGCGTGCTCCAGGCTGCTTAAGGATTGTATCTGCATTTCTCTCCATTGGCACAGGGATTTACAATTCGACTGCTTCATCTATTCTATAAGCAATCTACACATGAAGTATTTCATGATTCTAGTGGGCTTTACCATGGCTTAACTTGGAAGAAATTCATCTTAACATATAAGTGCTCCTTTGCCGTCTTCCTAGTCTGCTTCCCTCATCTTCTTTTCTTTCAAAATGCCACAAGCAATGTTTTCCTCTGTCTTAATTAGATCTATGTCCTTCATAATTATAATTCTTAGGGCCTTATCTTCTATAATCAAACAGTGATCAATATATTCTCCAAACAATACAGTTCTCTACCTAAGATGAATTTTAGCGACAGCTGTTTACATAGACTGTACTTTTCATCCTGCAATAGAATTAACACTCTGCTGTGTGGACAAATTGTAGCTTACTAGAAATGATGGTAAAAGGAAAGATTCACACAGATAGTTTAATCTCATTCTGTAGGAGATGAAGACTTAGCTCAAAGAGGTCAAGTTACTTGCCATATTGCTAATGGCAGAGTCTGAACAAATATTTATGCTGTTCCCTAATCTAGTGTTCTTTCTCTTGGGATGGTGGCCTTCTTATTATATTTTTATCTCTCAGGACACATCTAAGCTCATAAATCCTCTTGTGGATATAGCTTTGCCCCTAATTCCAAATTGCCTATGTGCCTCAAACAAAATGTTTCAGTTATCCAAGGGAATGATAAAGGGCAGTTTTTATTGCACTAACTTTGTTGCAGAACCATTCCTGATTTTTCACACACCCATGTTCTGCCATCCTATGTTTATTTCCCACAATACTATCTATTTCAATATACCTATGTCTAGTTTTGAGATTGCAACATGGTACAGGCACGATAAAATTTAGATTCATGGCTAAAAATCTAAGTAGAACTGCTGAGCTAGTGGTATAAGGGAAGTGAAATAATGTATGAAATACTATGAAAAATCATCCATAAGAAGAATAATTTTAATGGAGAGTGAATGTTCAGTTTACAGAGAACAGTTATAGGGCAAAGGCACCATATTCTGGTACTACCCGTCAAGATTTTATATTTTGACAAAGTTTTCTGTACAACAGGTGAATATTTTAAATATAGAAATAAAATAAACTATTATGTCTGGGAAATATAAAATTATAACGTAACTAGTAACAAATGGGTCACAGAATCAGTGATAATAGCAGTGCTGCCTTCTTTCTTAAACAAAGAGCAATGAAAAGATTGCCTATTTATTGAATTGCTTTACAAACATAAAACAGTATTTTCTTTGCCTTAATTCTGAGGTTTAGTTTTTGACCCTTCGTCCTCTACTTCCCTGTCGCTTTATGATTTTGTGTTCTAGGCTATTACTTTGCTCCACTTTCATTTGAAATTAGTCCCACTAAAAGAACAATTCTTAAATCTATTTCTATGACTTTATTTTTACAATTTTCAGATAATAGTTTGCATTTTTAACAACCTTTTAGAAAATTGGATAAAGATATGCAATGATCAGTCTCGACATGTTTAAAACCCTCCCTGTCTTTCCTCTAATTTTCTTCTAAATGTTGTTCTGACTTCACTCTCATCACTCCATCTTGTGGGCTATCATCCTATTAGCCTTCCATAGATTCATGGAACTTTATCATGACTCTTCAACCATCAGAAAGAAAACGCTGATATTGAAAACAGATTGTAATAAAGAATTTCTCCACGGTTTTTATTGAAAAACTCCATCTGATACCTATTTACCTGAAAATAAGACAGCATGGATGCTACTTCATCTTACTAAGTGAAATCATGAATGCAGAATCTGTCTCTAAATTCTAAAGAAAGACTGAGATGTGATATATTTTTATCATTAAGCATATTGAACTGACAGAGAATGCCACTAAGGTGAAGCAGCAAAATGTTCCACATTAAACCACATCTATAGGTAATATTTTGGGCAGTAGGTAGGTTTAGTTTCTTTTATTTGTTTTGCTTTTTGAATTATTTAGTTTTGCTCTTTTACAAACAACCCTATGTTCTATTTAAAGGATCATAATGCATAACATAAGTACATAACTTTTTCCCTGCTTACATTTGTTACATATTAAATTAACTTGGAGCAAAATATAAATATTTAATGAGTAACAAATTCTTTGAGTTTTTCCCAAAACAGAAGACTTCCATAGTAGCTGTCTTCAAATGTTAGTTTTCAATTTCTCATTGATTCTGTGTAGTTGATGAAACTTACCTAAACAAAACTGTAGAAAAACAGAAGTTTGTTTTTTTTTTTTTAATTTGAAGAATTTTTAAGACCAATGACTTCAATCTTTACATGATCTGAGTACCAGTTAAAAAGAGATTTGAGGAATAAATAGCATGTACTTACAGGTTTCTGATTTTTTTTTTTCTGTTTAATGAAAAAGCTTTTGAACAAAATCTTCAACCACTCTATTATCCTTGGATAGACATCAAATGCTATATAGTTTTGGTCTGAATCCCAGTTCATTACTTACTAGTAGTATGACTTTGAGCATGTTGATTAGCCTCCTGTGCTTTTTATTTCTCAAATGTAAAAAATGAGGATAATAAAAAAAATTGCAAAAAAATTACACTGATAACATATAGTAGACAAAACTAAAGAACTTCATGTAGTGTCTTCCATAGAAGTCCTCACTAAGAGTTAGCTGCTATCATTACTATAAAGAAAACACTATAGAATAAGGACTTGGAAACAACTTTTAAGAGAAATTCTCTCATTTCATTCACATCACAGAATGTCATAATTGTTCTGTTTACTAGCATGAAGAAGGACGATCAGGGTACTCAGTACATTTTTTAATGAGTCTGCATAGGTTGCCTTAATCCATTACAGGTGTTTTCTGATTCTTCCTTTACATAGTTACTGGTACTCAATATTGAATGTTTAGGCCTCCAGTCTCCTTTTTGTAGTTTTGTTTGTGAAGGAAATACATGTCATGATAATAGGAACAATAAGATTGTAAGTCCTTATACCCAGATTAGTACCAAGTGAGTACCCTAAAATAAATTGTATTTAATAAAGTGCAAGGTCATCAGTATATCATTTATTTTAAAGCCTTACTGGAACATGTAAGATTATCATGATCAATAATGATAAAGTAAATTTTAATTCTGAGAAATTATACTATCTAAAGCTTTCTCCTAAAAATGAACAATGCTTTGTTGACGGTATTTTAAATTATGGAGCAGATTATTCACAAACATCATAAATCCTAAAGAAATGTGATACTTATTGCACCCAGGAAGCTAATACAAACATGGACTGAAAAATTTAATCAGGCCTATAATTAAGCTATTTTAAACCAATTAGTTATTCTCTAGTAAGCATTTCATTAGGCAATAGCATTCTGTGTTTATATCGGATCTCTTTTCTGCTAAGAAAGAGAAGCAGTAAAAAATTTTGATGGACCTTTATCTTTTTAAAAGTTACTTAAAAATTAAAAGAAAAAAAAAATAATGTGACATTTCTACTTTATAGTTTCTGACAGATCACCTATTTGTCTTTAGTAAAATGAGAGAACTAAGCAGAATTCTTAACTATAACCCTTAAAAATGTGTAGTTAACTACTCAGAATGTATCAGCAAAGAGAGACAGCATCCCTTTGTATAGGTCTAGCTCAGTGTTTCATTCGCATGTTTCCTTAGAAGAGCAAGTTGCCCTGGATAATGCAAAACAATGGTAGCTTCACCATTTAAAGTTGCTAAAATTGAAAAAAAAATTCCAAGGATTTTATCTTCTTCTCCTGCTGAATATCTTAATAGTATTAGGATGAAAGAGGTTTGTTTTTGAGGTTAATTTCTTTTTTCTTCTTAAAGCATAAAATCTGAACAGATGGGAATCACAGATTTGGCTTAGTGAGAACTGAAGTTGTTTCATACACTTTTTGTTTTTGTCTTTAGAAACAAAACCCAGCAGCATTAATTTAGCCTGGATCTGTACAATACTAGTATTGTCCATCATCGCTCAGTGATGGAGTGTAAACTGCAGCTGTAGATTCAGCATCTAGGCCTTTGTTGTATTTTTCAAGAAGCCATTAACAGGGCTTCTTTTTTGGTTTAGGATTGCCCACCCCCCCTTTTTATTTGCATGTGCTCTTTCAACAAAATACTTAAGTTGCTAAAAGCTGGCATCAGCCATAAGAAGGATACTTAAACTATTTTTGAAATTAAACTTGAATTAATTCCAAGTTATCTCCTGTTTCCTTAAGACAGAGGGAAGAAAAGATTATGTGTTGTTAAATTTAGGATTATATTTATTGGCAGATATTTGTAAACTTCTGCCTTGTTAGTGACTAGTAGGTTGTAAAAGATTTCTGTTATTTCCCTTCTTGCTGGGTAAATCATTGTAATTAAGTCTCAGAATGTCTCCTATATGAGGTGTGATACAACTTAGAATCTCCTGTGTTCTCATTTGCCAAAAACGTGTTTTATATCCTTACATTTTGAGAGTCTTTCTCAATATATCTCAAGATATTTAGGGCATTAATTAGAGATATGAAAATGTTCAATGGTATCTCTCACAGTACTTTTATGAGCAATAATCATATATTCATTCATCAGGCAATACAAATTGTTACCTCATAGAATTTTAGAGCACATCTAAAACACAGAGTTCACGTAATATCCCCCCTTGGTTTTCAGATGAGGCAGCATAGTTGCAGGTAGGCTAAGTGAACATTTGCAGGTCACCTACCTGCTCAGTAAGAAATCCCAGATGAGACCACTAAATGTCATTACAGTCTATGCTTTGAGATCTCAGAAGAGTTCTCAGTGGATTTGATCCCTTTGTTGTTGCTTTTTCCCCCAGTACACAACTACACTCATCCTGTTTGACACTTAGTTATGTTAACCATATAACCTACAATTCATCCATTGCATGAAAGCAGAATAAAGCCATTCATACATGCCAAAGTTAAAGCACACTTTGGACAATACATTTTATTGTGTTTTGTGAATAAAGACATTTAAAGGTTCATATCCTGTGAGCTGAGAGCTCATGTATACCTCTCAAACCTGAAAAGAAAACTTCTCAGAAAAGAGGAAATTCTTGAATATTTCTTATGTCAATTTGTTGTGTTATCCTTTTTACTCATTACATTAAAGTATCTAGTTCTTTATAGTTTATAATCACTTATTCAGACTTCTGGATACAATGCTACATTTTCTTTACCTGACTCAGTCAAGAAAAACAAACCTGGATTAACGTTAATGAGATTCATTAATTCTGAATGATGCTTACAAATTTGTCACTGGCTCCGATGTTTTGATAAAAAGACTTTTATTTTTAGTTTCCACCTCTATAAAAACAACATATTCTTTATTGTGACTATAAAGCAATTGCAATGATCAGAACCACCATAAGAATTAAATCAATTTCTAATTCTGGGATACTGAAAGTGAAGCCCTGAATTCTAAAGGATTCTTTGTCATTGTTGTACCAGTCATGTCAGACTCTTTGCAACATCATGGACTGCAGCTCTCTAGGCCTCCCCGTCCCTCACCATCTCCTGGAGTTTGCCCAAGTTCATGTTCATTGCATCAGTGACATAATTTTATTTACCACTTTACCTTGCATAACTTTTAACAAATTTCATTTATTTATTTAACTGTTTGGTCTTCATCATTGTATGGGCTTTTCTCTAGTTGCAGTGAGTAGGGGCTACTCTATAGCTGAGATGCCTAGACTTCTCTTTGTGGCAGCTTCTCTTGTTGCTGAGCACAGACTTTAAAGCGTTGGGGCTTCAGTAGTTGTGCCCCCCCCCGCCCCCCCCGGGCTCTAGAGCACAGGTTCAGTGGTTATGGCACACAGGCTTAGTTGTTCTGCTGCATGTGGGATTTCCCGGACTAGTGATTGAATCCATGTTTCCTGCACTGGCAGATGGATTCTTTACCACTGAGTCACCAGGGAAGCCCTAACCTATGTATTTGTATTATCACTTTAGTAAACACAATCATATATCTATATCTATATAGATAAATATCTTCTTGCAGAGTTCTATCTATGGAGAGATTCTCTCTTTCTCTATGTTACTGACTCTGCTCACTGCTCAAGAGGCCAATGAATTCAAGAGAGGAGGTGTTGAGGCAAGGAATAACAACTTTATTCAGAGAGCTGGCTGACTGAGAAGATGGCAGATTAATGTCTCAAAATAACCATTTTACTTGGTTCTGGATGCCAGGTTCTTTTATGGATCAGAGGTGGAGGGAGATGAGGAAACAAAGTAAAAAGGCCATTAATCTTGCAAATATCTCCTAGAATGGCAAGCCTCAGGCAAGGGGGTTGTTATTTTCATCCTTCCTGCCATCTACAGGTGGACAGTGTTCTGAACAAAGGCACTTTAGTTTAAGTCAGGTAGAAGACCAGGATTCTCTGACGCAAGCCGTTATGTATGCTTATAGTAACAAAAGCAATGGAAAGCAGGTCAAAGATACAGTTGGAACATGGAGTTAGAATTGACTTCTCCATGCAACAATATTAATTCTATATATATATAGCATTCATTCTTTGAAATTCCACCTTCAGCTTACCTCTAAAAAGACTATATTATCCAGTCCCCACTCCAAAGCTATTAATTAAATTGCCTTTTTTTTTTTTTTTTTTGCTGTATCCCAACAGTGAGATGCTGAACTTTAATTACCTATCTACTTTTTGAATCCTAGTCTGGATTGTAAACTCTTCAATGATGAATCTCCATCATATTCTTATAGTTTATCACATTGCCTAGAATATAAGACATGCTTAACTTTTTAAAATGGTGAGTTAGCCAACCAACATGCATCCTTAGTCACGTCTGGCTCTTAGCAACCCGTTGGAGCCCATCAGGCTTCTCTGTCCATGGTATTTTCCAGGCAAGAATACTGGAGTGGGTTGCCTTTTCTTCCTCCAGGGGATCTACTTGACCAAGGGATTGGACCCACATCTCCTGCATTGCAGGTGGATTCTTCACCTGCTGAGCCATCAGGGAAATCCCAATAGAATAGTGAGGAAGGCATGTTAATTATTGAATCAGTATTTTAGCACTTACTTAATTCCATAGAAACTTCAGGAATCTCAAATAGAAGGAGAAAAAAACCTGTATGTAGATGGTAAGTGGTGGCATTAAATTCAAATCTGATAATGTATAGGTTGGTAATACCATAAGATTTCTAAAAATATATTTTAATTCCAAAATAAGTTTACATAGAACTGAATTAAGTATGATTTATCAATTTAGAAAAATCTTACTTTGCTATTGATCCCTAATTTTATATTTATTCATTAAAAAATGATTTCCAAATATTATTTCTCAAATGTCATCAAAAGATCCTCTGGAGGAGGGAATGGCAACCCACTCCAGTATTCTTTCCTGGGGAATCCCCGTGGATTCTCACAGAGGATTCTCACAGACTCCCACAGAGGAGCCTGATGGGCTAGAGTCCATGGGATTGCAAAGAATTGGACAGGACTGAAGTGACTTGCCATGCACGCACCACTGTTTTCCTGAGCAGTTTTTCTGTTCTGTTGTGTTCTTGAAATATCATGATAAGAAGTACTCCAGTACCTTTGAAATGTTTATTCTTAACATAAAGAAAAATGTTTTATGTATCTATTATTTTAAAATTAATGTATTAAACTTTATCTGTTTAAAAATATTGACATTAAAATATGCCAATGTATTTATAATTCAGTTATCTGGTATTCCAGTCTTGTCATTAATTAAAAGAAATTTAATTCCATGTTTGAATCTAGTTGTACTTACACTAGTTGAACAGACAGAAACTGGAGTTTGCAGAGGTCAAGATAGCTTGAATTTGTACTATACAATACCTAACAGAAAAGGAGAGAGAGAAAAAGCTATAGAAATCCTCGAAGTGGTTTCCCTGAGTCTTTGGAGTAATAGCCATCTGTGTATGGTTAGGTGAGACCTCATGAGACAAGCATAACTTCTGAGGAAAGAAAAATCAATCTGGTTCTGTAAGATAGAAAATTCCCAGTGATTATGTAAGACTGAGGATTTTTTATCTCCTACCTTGACTAGCTATCCTGGAAAGGCAAGGCCTTGTGCAAAGCATTTTATCAGTCCTGGAATAAAGGCCGCCTTAAGACTTGCCCTAAAATAATGTAAAGGAGGTCAAAAGATCATAGTAATCTGCAAGTAATTTAACTACCTGCCAGGAAAAGTTAATCACTTATAAGAATACCAAAAAACCCAGCATTCAACAATAGAAATTCATAATGTCTGTCATCTAATTAAAAATTACTAGATAACAAAGAGGTAGAAAAATACAAAACAACTCCAAATATAAGTTTTTAACCTTTAATTTCAATTTATCCAAAAGTGAGAATTCAATTACAGTATTAAATGAATAGCTATAATCACTGTCATATATTCTATACGCAAACACTACATGTTATGACACTTTCATATAAAAGCAAGCAATGTATTTATAGCATATTATCACTCATCAGGAGCTTTTTAAACTTTATGTGTGTGCTCAGTTGTGTCCTACTCTTTGCAACCCCTTGGACTGTAGTCTGCCAGTCTCCTCTGTACATGGAATTTTCCAAGCAAGGATACTGAAGTGGGTTGCTGTTTCCTATTCCAGCTGATCTTCCCAACCCAGGGATGGAACTTGCATCTCTTGCATTGACAGGTGGATTCTTTACCACTGTGCCAGCTAAGAAACTTTGTATCTCAATAAACATTCACAAAAACTGCAAGGTCACAATTATTATTTGCTAAAATTTATATTCTGGACCAGTAAGTCTCAGAAAATCACAATGCTTAAAGTGTCAGAACTCAGACTTAAATCGACTGATCTCAAATAAACATTACTTTTTTATCCCACACATTATCTCAAGTAGGTTTATAAATATTAAAAGTTACATGATATTCCATTAAATAAATTTTCTTATTTTAAAAATCATTACTTAAAATGTTTTTAAGCTTTGATATCTATTTACTTATTTGGCCATACCACATGGCATGTGGGATCTTAGTTCCCAGACTGAAGAGGAAAATTTAAAATTTTACATAACCTCCTGCTCCTCCTACCTCTGTAACTCAGCTTGCTCCTTGCAAAGTCTGGATCACATAGGTCTCAGAAAGTGGAGACTCACAGTACTAGGAACTGGAGCTTATCTCACTCACCTTTGTCCTGCTCTTTGCAATTTCCCAGCCCCTGCCAACCCACAAACCCACTTAATCATCTCTGTCCATGTATAAAAACTCTGTAACCTCTTTGTTTGGGGCTCAGAGGTTGGAGTGTTAACTCCTCTGGGCCCCCTGGAATAATAAACTGGAGTTCTCCAACTCTCTGAGCGTGGTGCTTGGTTTCTCAAGTACTGGTTTCTGCAACAAGACCAGAGATTGAACCCTTACCCCCTGCATTGGAAGCATAGAATCTTAACCACTGGACTGTCAAGAAGGTCCCTAACTATTGATGTTCATAGTTTGTCTCCTAAACATTTCTTTCACAGAACTAATAATTGTACTGGGCTTGATGCATCCATAAGTTAAAAATGAAATACATATGTGCATATATATGAGTTATATATGTACACTTATTTACATATATATATATATAAAGTTGGTAAAAATGTTCATTCAGGCTTTTACATAAGACCTCACAAAAAAATTGAACAAACATTTCAGCCAACATAATATATTCCCATTTCATCTTAAAATAATATTAAGTCCACATCTACAGTAAGTCAATATGGAGCTTCAATGGTGTTTTCAACAACAATTTCAAATGAATGAGCAAGAGATTTTTAAGTATTCATAAATCTTAAGTAGGTCAGAATAGGATATTAAGAAGAAAAAGTAAAATTCAGATAAGAAAGGATTTCTTGGGGAAATCTAAAAAACACCTGTGAAGAAACACAGCCAAGGGTAATTGACCTCCTGATGGTGAAAGGCAAAATAGAATAGACACTTATCTACCTAGAAGTTTGAGTGCTTTGTTGACTTTCCTATTTTTAACTTAACAATAAATTTTTTGAATATCTAGTCCTTTCCAACTTCTTACTGCTTTTGGAAGGAAAAAGAATTCAGATTATCAAAACCACTTTCAAGCCCTGAAATTTTATTACTGATTTCAGATGATGCAATTGCCATAGAAGAAGTAAATAAAAAGCTTTATTTTGATGTGCAAATTAGAATATCAAACTATCAATTTTGTGCATACTTCACATTTTCTGAAATGGCATGAAAAGGAACATTTGAATTGTAGAAGGCCAGGTGTGCAATCAGAGATAGGCTTTTTACCCTAGCAAGAGTGATCAATATGACTTAATACTTTGACTTGATAGATAGAAACTTGGATATATGATTCCATTCCAAAGAAATAACAATAGGAAAAAGCTAAGAGAGTGGACTTGGGTTTTCTCTAGTTTTGATTTTTCTGGTTTTATTACCACTATTGATATTACTTTAGTCTCATTTGATATAGCAAAGAACTGACTCATTGGAATAAACACTGATGCTGGGAAAGATTGAAGGCAGGAGGAGATGGGGATGGCATAATCAACTTGATGGACATGAGTTTGAGCAGGCTCCAGGTGTTGGTGATGGACAGAGAAACCTCGTGTGCTTCAGTCCAGGGAGTCACAAAGAGTCAGACACGACTGAGTGACTGAACTGAACTGATTTCATTCAGTAGATAAAGCTTCCTATAAGATAAAGAAATAAAATTCACTGAAAAAGACGATGATGCTGGAAATGATTGAAGGCAGGAGGAGAAGGGAACTGCAGAGGATGAGATGGTTGAAGGGCATCACTGACTCAATAGAGATGAGTTTCAGCAAGCTCCAAGAGATGGTGAAAGACAGGAATGTTTGGCGTGCTGCAGTCCATGGGGTCACAAAGAGCTGGACATGACTGAGCAACTGAACAACAACAATGACAAGAAATGAAATACAAGATCTTTAGATGAATATACACCAAAGGTATTTTTGTGTAGAAAATACAAAATTACATAAATTACTGGCTTCTTTATCTGATTTATGGCAATATACTTGACCAACCTAAATATATATCAGGAATGAAGACACTTATCTGAGAAATCCTTTTTGATAGAACTCCATAGTAGTTCATTTTAATGCCTCATTTTAGCTGTTAAGAGAGGTTTAGAGATCTGATTCAGAGAAATTCAAGTTTGGGTGACCTGTATTTTTTTGTTCTTATTCTGACCATATCTACATGCATCAAAGCAAGTTTCTTGATCTTATTAGATCTTATTTAAAAAAAAATCTGAAAGATGGAAGAATTGGTCTTCACAATCTCTGTATACAGAAGTGTATGCTCAAAATGCCAAATGCATTGATTTTTAATGAAGACAGGGTAAATTATGGCATTTCTCCCTTATCTTGCTAATGCTAGTGCCAAAATTTGATTAGAGTGACAAAGCAAATTTCAAGAAACTAGAAGCCACCTTACCAATGTGTTTTTTTAGGTTAGTCAATAAGTGTTCATTGAGTTCTTTTGGCTGCAGTGGTACTACAAGGAACTAAGAAAACATAAAATATAGTAACTTCTCCCAAGGAATCTGAAATTACTCACTCCAGTATTCTTGGGCTTCCCTGGTGGCTCAGCTGGTAAAGAATCGCCTGCAATGTGGGAGACCTGGGTTTGATCCCTCTGTTGGGAAGATCCTTTGGAGAAGGGAAAGACTACCCACTCCAGTATTATGGCCTGGAGAATTCCATGGACTATACAGTCCATGGGGTCACAGATTCGGACACAACCGAGTGACTTTCACTTTCACTTCACATACATAAAAGACCAATAAAACGGGTATCCTGTATCTTTAAAGAGTGGCATTGACATATTAGTTTGCTATCTTTTACTTTCTACTTTATACCAGTTTTGAACTACTTTATACCAAAAAGAATATAATATCTAACATAAATCTAACAAAAAAACATCACAGGGGTTCAGGGATATAGTTGGACCTCATACATAGTTAAAACTGAGATTGCAAACACTTCACTCTAAAACTCAATCTCACCTGTCTCTCACACTTGTTTCTCTCTGTCTTCTCTCTGCATCTCAGTTTTATTCTCTGAGATTAGCCACTTCAACTAGGAGAAGGATTCCAAATTCACATTTCTTAGATTTGCTATAAAAGATAAATTATGAACGATCTTCTTTCCTGTTCCAAGTAAAAAACAAAACAAACACATCAACTAACAAAACACCAAGAAGGGAGCAAACTGGCCAGGCAAAGGTGTACAATAATATATTTGGCCCAATGTTGGTGAGATGCTTACATTACACCCGATTATTCCATATTGAGAAAGGACAGTGGTGTTTGTAATCTGAGACCAGGAGATTGGGCAGGAGACAGAAGGAGCTTGCACTGGATGTGGAGTACTGTCCTGAGCAACTGGGAAAAAGCTACCAATAGAAATAGATAATAAGCTTATTAGGCGAACAAAATGATCAGCCCCAGCTCCTGAACAAGTAAGGCATTATGATTATATCCAACGATGTAATCCAGCTGGGTAACAACACAACGTTAGCACAAGAGCACCAGCTTGAGGAGTGCAGGTGTGAGATGGGCTTGGGGGCATTCAGTGTGTTAGTTTGGTGGGAACCCTGTACAAATCCAATCAAGCAAGGCCACTTCCTCTGGAAACACTATTATTTTTATTCCCTCTTCACTTTTCCACTTCAGAGCACATTTCCAATCTATCTATCTTTAGAAGTTTCTATGTGTTGCTCTTTTGCTTTGCCATAAATATGACACCTGCAAAAACCATGTATACTTGTTTTCTGAAGAGCCCAGGATTAGTATAACCTGGGGAGGCACAACTGATCTAATAGGAAAGACTTGGAGAGCTTGTATTAAAAAAAAGAAAAGAAAAGAAAAATAAAAACAACCCTACTTAACTAGGTTATCTGGGCCAAAAGAGAAGAGGGCTTAAAATTACTGTAGGCATCAGGTGTAGAGCAGTGGTCTGTTGGTAATTCTAATCAAACACTAAGAACTTAGACTTGATAAAATAGAACAATTTACTCTCCATTGGGAAAATTATTTCCATAAAAATAGTAATTTTTCTCTTCTAAATATCAAGGGAACTTAAATGTCAGGTAAAATTTTGCATGCTTGGTTTAGTTTAAAATATACATTTTAAGCCGAGTCATTATGGTAGCTATTTTATTTTATTTTTAGATCCCATTTAGTATTTTCTGAGAGCTTTGACGTCTGTTTTATATATGATAAAAACATATTATTCTGAGATAGGAATAGATCAGCAATAGAAATATAGTCCCAAATTGATTATCTTCAATATGAACTCTCTCTTGGGACAAAAATAACTTTCTCATTCCAAAATAAATTTGTGTTTCTTGTCTTTTATGACTAACTATTTGATTACACAGCACTGTCTTCTTTCTTTCTCTGAAGTATTTGGACATTATGCTTCTGTATTTTCCTTGACTAGTTCACGTCCAGTTGAAATCCAATTAAAACCAGAAGTTAGTTTTTCATTAGCAGAAATTGCGGGTTCTTTTGTGACTCAGAGAACAAGAATGAAGGTAAATCAACAACGAATTTATTAAAACCTATAAGCAACCACTTCTAAAGGAGACAGCGTGGAGGGAGAAGTATTATTAGTGTATTAGTGTTAGAAGTGTATTAGTGTTCCTTTCCAAGCTTCTGTGGTGGCTCAGACAGTAAGGACTCTGCCTTCAGTATAGGAGACCTGGGTGTGACCCTTGGGTCTGGAAGATCTTCTGGTGAAAGGAATGGCTACCTACTCAGTACTCTTGCCTGGAAAATTCCCTGGGTAGAGGAGTCTGATGGGTTACAGTTCATGGGGTTGTGAACAGTCAGATATGACTGAGGGACTAACACTTTTACTTTTCAATACACATAAGAGTGTACCAATGAGGTCAACCCTTAGGTCTGTCCTAATGGTAAATCTGAGGTACACAACTATTCATGCACTTGCCATATCATTCTCATTGGATCTTGATGTGTTGAAATCGCACATCAGACCACATATTAAAACAATTTTTACTTGTTACTTATAATCCTAAAGATTAATTATGTCCTCATAACTTTCTCTTTCAGTCATGAAGTTTATTCCTTCTGGCTTTCTGACTAATTGGGAATTTCTACTAAAACATAAAATGTAAGTAAATAAATAAAAAAATATCTCTAAGGGAAATTTAATTCAGTGCAAAATTACCCCATGGAGAGAATATTGTTAAGAAGAGTCTAGGGGCTGATATCTTCAGACAAAGACTGAGGAACACCCTGAATTCTCATTCAATCTCAGTTTCTCTGTGGGATCATCTGATTTCTGATTTGTTGAATAATATTTAAACAAATGAAAAATATGAAAATGGCACCAAATATATTTTGGAATTCTCAAATTAAACTTTATTAGTAATAAAAGTTTAATATATTTTAAAATAATAAAATATGTTCATGTACCAATAAACAGCATATGCCTATGCATAATTTCATTAATTCTTCACAGTAACCTTATAAGTAATACTATCACCTTGTAGAAATAAAATTGAGAGTACTATATGCTTAATTTCTCTAAAGTTAGAGTTCATATGTTTAAATAAGTGGCAATCCCAAGGTTTTAAGCCAAAAATGTTTGACTAAAGCCACATGTTTTCATACAATCTGTCATGTGACTTCTTAACATTGAGATTTAAGTGCAAACCAGAAGAGGAATATTAATCTTATGAGCTAATTCATAGCCTTTAAATGCAGTCAAATACATTTCATTTTAAAATCAGAGAAGTATAGAATGTAGGTATTTTCTGAGAACCCAAAGGAAAAAAAAATTCAAAAATTTTGGAGAAAAATATTGGGCCAATAATGATGAAAGGATTATACAAGAGACATCATAAGCCAAATTTTTTAAATCATCCAATAAACATTGAAAGCAAAAGAAAAATAAAAATTCATTAAAAAATATGTCAGGAATCAGCAAGCAGCTTGTTGATATCAACAATCACTTTTATTTAAATCTCATTGTTATGTCATTAAGAAGAAAGAGTCTGCTACTTGTGGCTTTCCTAGAAAATAAAACAGTATCATTTCTGCATTTATTTTTATTAAACTATTGTTATGCTAACCACTCAATATTTGATGTCTGTACACACAGAAATTGCAATATAATAGAGGAATAGGGATTTATGGAATACGAATGGGAGATACTAGTTTTAATGGAAAGATTAAAACTTATAAAGAAGGTGAATTTAAAGAATGGGAGAATAAAAACAGGAAGAGAGGCCAAAAATTACATGAGGAAAAATGTGTAAATGTTAGCCCATTTCTATTATCTTCAAAAGCAAACAGTTACATATATTTTAGGAAACTGTATTGAGCTGAGAAAACAACAAAACTAATCTTTACTGACTTCACATGAGAAAAGTCAATGTTGCTGTTTAATATGTTTCCTTATTATATTATTACAATCACCTTCTAAATTAAATATTGCTGCATTTTTCAGTCAAGAAACATGTCTTGAGACTGGTCCAGGGTTGAACCACTGGTGGATATTTGACTTTGGATATTTGACCCTAAGTCTGGTGCTCGTCCCACCATCTCATTTTTTCTTAAAGTATCTCATTCAGAACATTGTTTTCAACAGGTACATCATTTAAAAAAAGCTTTGTGAATAGATTCATTTGGGAATATTTCACTCTATATCCACTTCCTGGCTATACTTAATTCACACTAGTACCCTAAAGGGTTTGAGAATTAGAGAAAAAAAAATCTGATTAACTTTGCTTATCATATCATTTTTCAAATGTATTTGACCTTGGAGACTTTTTTTTTTTATTAAAATATAACACCTATTAGTCTCCTGAAATTAGTGTTTTCAGGGACATCCTGTGGAAAAGACACTCTTATTGAAAATGGTGTAGAGTGCATGAGTGGTGCCTTGGAGAGTTCAGGAGATAAAATCAAGAGACTAAATCAGCACCAAGTCGGAGAACACTGACAATGAAGAGCTGAGGAAAATGGACTTAAGTCTGCAAGCAAGTTGGAAAAAAATCTTGAAGGATTTTGCAAAAGAAAGCGATGCGATAATATCATACCCAGAATATCCCTTGTATTTGAGTATTTAATAATACTTACAGGTACTTCAGTAACAATTTTCAGACAACAAACCTGTGCTAACATTGAGTGCCTCAAACTTCATATAAGAAAATTTTGCATGTTTTCAGTAGATTGAGTGCCAAACTTGACTAGAACCATCATCCATCTTATAAAATCACCATTTCAATGGATTTATGATGTACCATAATGAAAAATTATTGAAAATAATACCCAGGATAACTTTAGTATAGGCAGCTGAATGCAGTTAATAGCTAGAATGTTTTCACTGTTGACACACCAATTGAGGTTTACTTTTCTATAAGTTGTGTGAATTGTTTTTATTTATAAGTAATGATTTAAATGGTAAGTTTATAGCTATTTCTTTTATACCTGCCTGTACCACAGAAGGATAAACCCTTTATGGAAAGAGACTGCATATAATGAAGTATTTAAAACCACTTATGTACCAAAATTTCATGTTGCTCATCATTTGTTATTGATATAATGTTGTTGAGGAGTGTGGTCATCAGAGAACCTTCTCAAAATGGTCTGGGAGGCCAGTTAAAATCAGATGGTGGCTTCCTCTCAGATCAGTTGAAACAATATCTTGGTTAGAGGTGGGGGGAAATATTCAGAAATTTTTCTGGGAGCTACACATGCCCATGAAGGTTTAGAAAACCCTGGCCTATTAGGTCAGAGAAGGAGAAAAAAAATCTCATTCAGCTTTCAAATGTAGTTGCACAAGAGCAGTAAATCACGTAGTCAAGACTTCTTAGGCAACCATTATGTATGAAAGCTCCACTGGTACTCCACAAGATGCCCTCTCAAAGTTGTAAAAGTAGAATAAACAGCATGAATGAAAAAGATAGTAACCAGTACATATGATTTTATAAATACACAGGATACATATGTGCAAACATTATATATAACAGCCTCAGATTTTTATAAATACTGATAAATTATTCAATCATTGCATTTCATAGACCTGAAAGCCAAGACTTAAGAACTTAGCTGCGTCTCAATAATCCAAGCCTGCTCCTGATTCAAGGACTTGAACAGTTCCCTCTGCATACAAGGCTCTTTCTCTAGTAATTTTTACTGGATTTCTCGCACAGAAAAGCCTTATGTGTTATTATATAATTTGGGAGTGCAGTCCCAGGGAGGCAGGGCTGAAAGAAAGAAAGATTAAAGGGAAGGGAATAAAGAGAGGAAAACTAAAAAGTCAACCACTGCTTGGTATCAAGTGCAGCTAACATCTTCATCTCATGGTGCTTCTGAGAGCATAAAAGACTGTGTCTGAGGATTTGCTTCTGGGATGAAAAAGTGAGAAAAATGTATCCTTCAGCTCCCATCTCCCATTAATCAAAATATACATCCTGAGGCATTGGCTCCTCTGCGTTTCCAGATCGTTTGTGAATGGGTACCAAGCAATTCAGGCAGTATTTCATGCCTTACCATCAACAGGGAAGCCACTATCTAGAGCGGTTCTGGGGCAATGTTATATCTGCTTGAAGTTGGTCAGAATCCACATGAAGTTAGTTTATAGAATAATAGCTGGAGAGAAACTAGTGTCTGAACGATCCAGACAGGTGAGTCTGAGAGGTTCCATGAACACAGCTTCATCTCCCCAATGTCATTTCCATGAAAAGGACTGTTTGATTCACTTAGTAAGGTGCAATATTTGTTATAGCAATTAACACTTTGTGGTATTATATTGCAATTTTTTTTTACTACTATTTTCTTCTCTCTCTAGGATATAAGTTTTATGAGTACAGGGACATTGTTTAGGTCATTGCCTTCACTCCAGTGCTAAGCACAGTACTTTAACCACAGCAGATGCTCAGGAAATACTTGTTGAAAAAAATGGGTAGATGAATTGATTAAGTGACTTGTCCAAGGTGGCTCAGTCAATTACAAAGACCAGAGTAGAACTTAGTTAATATGGATTCAAATCATTTAACATTGTGCTGAAACAATGTTGCAGAGAATTGGATTATAATAAAGGGAATAAAATAAAGTTAAACATGGAATGTTTCATATGTCACAAATATTCACATAACATTTATGTCTTCATTTACCTAGGTCAACACTGTCCAATAGAAATTTACTAGATGATGAAAATGTACTATGTCTATACAATATGGTAGCCACTAGCCCCATGTGGATATGTGTGGAGTACATGAAATGTAGCTAGTGTGACCAAGTAGATTTTAAATTTTATTTAACTTTAATTTAAATTTAAATAACTATATGTAGCTGAGGTGAAGTGGAAATCTCTCAGTAGTGTCCACCTCTTTGCGATCCCATGGACTCTACAGTCCATGGAATTCTCCAGGCCAGAATACTGGAGTAGGTAGCCTTTTCCCTTCTCCAGCGGATCTTCCCAACTCAGGGATTGAACTCAGGTCTCCTGCATTGCAGGCGGATTCTTTACCAGCCAAACGACCAGAAAAGCCCATGTTGCTAGTGACTGTCACATTAAGACAATGCATCTGTAAATGTGCCTATGTTTAGTCACTCAATCCTATCTTGCGACTCAATCGACTCTTGTGACCCCATAGACTGTAGGCTGCCAGGCTCCTCCAATCATGGGATTCTCCAGGCAAGAATACTAGAGTGGATTGCCATTTTCTTCTCCAGGGGATCTTCCTGACCCAGAAGTTGAGCCTTGGTCTCCTGCATTGCAGGCAAACTTTCTCCTGACTGAGCTACAAGGGAAGATCTTTATCAACTGAGCTGTGACAGAAGCCATTCATCTGTAAGTTTTTATAATTTAACACCCTAATCTTTCTAATAGCTGCAAACTTGACAAACGAGTCAGTTTTAAATGTTTAAATCAAGTAGGAACAACAGTTTGATGCATATTTTGTATTTAAAATTTTTCCTCTAGAAACTTGCCTGAGGTTTAAATAAGTAAAGGGAAAGTTTGATTCAGAATATTGAAACTGTAAGTGTTTAGGGGCAGGAGAGGCAGAGTTCACTGGATTGTTTGCATAGTGGAAGGCTTTTTAATTCCTCCCTGAATTATAGTTGGATTCAGTACTTTCAAGACTAGGTCAAACGTTCTTACAAACGAAGTTTTAAAATTTAAAATTTAAAACAATACTTTTTCTTTTGACTCTCTTCACCTCCTGAAAAACAGTATTAAATTGTTTACATCTGAAGATAACTGCTTTAACTTTGCTCAGACAGCTTGGTTTCTTTGCTTATTAGGAATGGTATCCTGTGGATGGGAAACCAAAGGCACACTGGTCTTGAGGAGGGCACATAGTGCAGTGAGCCTTCCCCAAGCCTGCTCCCTACACCACCCATCAGAGGCTACATCAAAACTCTACATGAAACTAGCTGAATGAATCATTGGAATATTATTTCATTTTCTCCCAGATTTCAGTCTTTCTAGAAGCAGCCAAGCTGTCCTAATCTTTTCAAAAAATGAAGTCAATGTGGAGATAAGAATATTTTCTAAAATATCTCTGCTGAAAAAAAAAAAAAAAAAAAACAAAGAAAAAGACACTGGACTGATACAAGCCATTTTGGCTTTATTCTTTGTATATTTTCTCCTACTAAAAGGAGAGAGTGAAAAACATTCAGTCAAAGGAATAGATGACAAGATAATAAAAATATAATTTGTTATAATGCCAGAATAACAAGGGCTGTAATATGAGAACTGAAGGAAACACGTGATAGAAAATTAGAGACAGCATTAAACTTAACCCAATTAAGATGGCATACATTTAATGACCTCCGGAGAAAGTTAATTTTTAAACCACTCTCTTGCTCTCTACCTGGAAATATCTCTTTATGTCTAACTTAAATATCTCCTAGTGCAATTTAAATTCATTTCCTTTTTGTGATGCCCCATGGAGCAAAAAGTATGAACTACTTTCCTTTGAGGGATAAGCCATAATTTGTTTAAAGATCGATAAATATGCAGCTTCTCAGATTTCTCCAGCTAATGACTCTGTTTAATGTTTCCGTAGAGGTCTCCATTATTGTCATTCTACTCTGAACTCTGTCTAAATTCTCTGCATTCCTTTAAGTTGATGAGCCTCACAGTTTTTTTTCAGACTGCAACTGTGAATGGCACACAGCACTCAACAACTAGGCTTGGCTGCTATGCGTGCCCTGCCATTAAACATAATATTCATTGTGCCCATTGTTCTGCATTCTCCTAATGTTCTACACTGGAGGGGAGTCAAGTATGAGCAGAAATGCTAAGCATTTGACTCCACTTCAGTGACATTTCTAGATCTGTAGGTAAAAGCTGTCTTTTAAGTCTTTACCTTTCCCACTTGATTGTTGTTGTTTTTTTCTCTCTCTCTTTATTTTTGCTCTCTTAAAAGGGGAATTGCCGTGATTTGGCCATATATGACTTGGCTGCTATATTTTAAAGTTTCTCCCAGTGTTATTTTTTCGAAAGCTTTAGTAATTAGATTGGAATATCTGATTTGCTGTATTTTCTTTCCTATTACGATTTTCATTTTAAATCCTTGAGAAAATGACTTGACATGGTGTACAAATGTACACCTTTCAGTTCTATATGCTACCTCTGACTTTTATGGTTTTATTTTTATTTTTTATCAAATTATTATTTCATCAGTTATTTTACTGCTTTCCTACTTGTTCACAAGAAAATTTCTCTTTTACTTTCTTACAGTTGTACAAAAAAGTAGTAAAATTATGATTAGCCTGGAAGTTTTAAAGGTAGTACGGGTATTAATTGGACTCAGATAACTATCTTTTAAACTATCGTTTAAGCTTCCCTGGTGATTTAGACAGTAAAGCGTCTGCCTGCAATGTGGGAGACCTCGGATTGATCCCAGGGTTGGAAAGATCCTCTGGAGAAGGAGATGGCAACCCACTATAGTGTTCTTTCCTGGAAAATCCCATGGACGGAGGAGCATCATAGGCTACAGTCCATGGGGTCGCAGAGAGTTGGACAGGACTGAGCAACTTCACTAACTATCTTTTAGGCTGGGAAAGATTATTGAATCGGGACAGCAGGGCACAAATACAGTAAGAAAGCTTTCAGTTCAGTTCAGTTGCTCAGTAGTGTCCGACTCTTGTCTGACTCTTTGCGACCCCTGAATCGTAGTAGGCCGGGCATCCCTGTCCATCACCAACTCCCAGAGTTCCCCCAAACTCATGTGCATTGAGTTGGTGATGCCATCCAGCCATCTCATCCTCGGTCGTCCCTTTCTCCTCCTGCCCCCAGTCCCTCCCAAGCATCAGCATCTTTTCCAATGAGTCAACTCTTCGCATGAGTTGGCCAAAGTATTGGAGTTTCAGCCTCAGCATCAGTCCTTCCAATGAACACCCAGGACTGATCTCCTTTAGGATGGACTGGTTGTATCTCCTTGCAGTCCAAGGGACTCTCAAGAGTCTTCTCCAGCACCGCAGTTCAAAAGCACCCGTTCTTCGGCACTCAGCTTTCTTCGCAGTCCAACTCACATCCATACCTGACTACTGGAAAAACCATAGCCTTGACTAGATGGACCTTTGTTTGCAAAGTACTTTCTCTGCTTTTTAATATGCTATCTAAGTTGGTCATAACTTTCCTTCCAAGGAGTAAGCGTCTTTTAATTTCATGGCTGCAATCACCATCTGCGGTGATTTGGGAGCCCAGAAAAATAAAGTCTGACACTGTTTCCACTATTTCCCCATCTATTTCCCATGAAGTGATGGGACCGGATGCCATGATCTTCGTTTTCTGAATGTTGAGCTTTTAGCCAACTTTTTCACTCTCCTCTTTCACTTTCATCAAAAGCCTTTTTAGTTCCTCTTCACTTTCTGCCATAAAGGTGGTGTCATCTGCATATCTGAGGTTATTGATGTTTCTCCCAGCAATCTTGATTCCAGCTTGTGCTTCTTCCAGCCCAGAGTTTCTCATGATGTATTCTGCATATAAGTTAAATAAGCAGGGTGACAATATACAGCCTTGATGTACTCCTTTTCCTATTTGAAACCAGTCTGTTGTTCCATGCCCAGTTCTAACTGTTGCTTCCTGACCTACATATAGGTTTCTCAAGAGGCAGGTCAGGTGGTCTGGTATTCCCATCTCTTTCAGAATTTTCCACAGTTTATTGTGATCCACACAGTCAAAGGCTGTGGCATAGTCAATAAAGCAGAAATAAAGCAGATGTTGGCAATTTGATCTCTGGTTCCTCTGCCTTTTCTAAAACCAGCTTGAACATCTGGAATTTCATGGTTCATGTATTTCTGAAGCCTGGCTTGGAGAATTTACAAATAAGAAAAAGCTATATCTCTCAAAATATTACATCATGTTTTTGCTTCTATTTTCCCTGTTATGAATCTAGTGTAATGAGTTAGAAATTCTCAATTTTAAATTTTTTATAGAATAACTGAGGCTATTGCTGGGGAGTTTTCATTTTATTTGAAAATCAAGCACTTAATTGTGAGTTGTCCAATAGCCTATATTTGATGACCATAAGGACACATTAAAGAATACTTTTTAAAAGATTAGTTGACTATGCAATATTTTATGTGTTGTCAAGGCATGTCTTCAACAATAACAGTCTGAGGTGTTTAATTCTGTAATTTTTTGAATAATTTTCACTTCAAGCTCTGGAATGATGATAATTTTCACTTATTTTAGTACAACTGTCATGTGAAAGTATTAGTCTCTAAGTCATGTCTGACTCTGTGGCATCATGGACTGTAACCTGCCAGGCTCCTCTGTCCATCGAATTCTCCAGACAAAAATACTGGAGTGGGCAGCCACTTCCTTTTCCCAGGAGATATTCCTGACCTAGAGATTATACCTGGGTCTCCTGCATTACAGGCAGGTTTTTTTTTTTTTTTTTTACCATCTGAGCCATGGAAGCCCATAATGGTCATAATTTATTATTTTTGTTAGGAGATCTGTTTCAGTCACAAATTCAGGCTTACTAGTTTTCTTAGAAACAATGCAATGTCTTCTAATGAAACAATAATTTTTACATTTTTGAGAATGTAAAAATTTAACACCCCCTGACGAATCTTGCATTCTAATTGAAAATGTTAAATACCGACATTTATTTCAGAAATACTTTACCTTAACAAATTAACATGGGTGATTATTCTTATTTTGTTTAATGTTCTTATCAACAGCTATGCTCTTCTGTAATAGCAACTATTAACAGCAAAGATTAGATTACTATGAAGAACAACTTATGCTATCATAACAAAAATTACCTAATAAAAATAAATAATATTTTACATAGAGTTCAGACAGGTAAGACTTCCATAGCTAGTTTATCTTCAGGACTAAATGCATTATTCAAACAGACACTAAAACTGATTCTTAAAAATGAGGCATTATTGCTGTCCTAAAAATGGTGAGGATCTATGTTAGCATAATTTACAATACCCATAAAGAAAATATGAAGTGACTTACAAAAAATACTTTATCAAAACTTGGGTAATGTTTACTTTACTAATATATTTACTGTGTAATTACCAAGCCAACATTACCTTAGTTAATCTGCGTGGTGAAAGAGGGACAGGTTTAGGATCAAAATACATGCTATGCAGAAGCAGGGGGCTTAAGTCCAAATCCTGAGAACACCAGAGAACTCCTGACTCCAGGGAACATTAATAGACAGAAGCTCATCAAATGCCTCCATACCTACACTGAAACGAAGCACCACCCAAGGACCAACAAGTTCCAGAGCAAGACATACCATGCAAATTCTCCAGCAACACAGGAACATAGCCCTGAGCTTCAATATACAGGCTGCCCAAAGTCACTCCAAACCCACTGACATCTCATAACTCATTACTGGACACTGCATTGCACTCCAGAGAGAAGAAATCCAGCTCCACCCACCAGAACACTGACAGGAGCTTCCCTAACCAGGAAACCTTGACAAGCCACCCGTACAACCCCACCCACAGTGAGGAAACTCCACAATAAAGAGAACTCCACAAACTGCCAGAATACAGAAAGGCCACCCCCAAACGCAGCAATAAAAACAAGATGAAGAGACAGAGGAATACCCACCAGGTAAAGGAACAGGATAAATGGCCACCAAACCAAACAAAAGAGGAAGAGATAGGGAATCTACCAGATAAAGAATTCCAAATAATGATAGTGAAAATGACCCAAAATCTTGAAAACGAAATGGAATCACAGATAAATAGCCTGGAGACGAGGATTGAGAAGATGCAAGAAAGGTTTAATAAGGACCTAGAAGAAATTAAAAAAGAGTCAATATATAATGAATAACGCAATCAATGAGATCAGAAACACTCTGGAAGGAACAAATAGTAGAATAATGGAGGCAGAAGATGGGATTAGTGAGGTAGAAGATAGAATGGTAGAAATAAATGAATAAGAAAGGCAAAAAGAAAAACGAGTTAAAAGAAATGAGGACAATCTCAGAGACCTCTGGAACAATGTTAAATGCCCCAACATTCATAGAAGTCTCAGAAGAAGAAGACAAAAAGAAAGGCCATGAGAAAATACTTGAGATAATAGTTGAAAACTTCCCTAAAATGGGGAAGGAAATAATCACCCAAGTCCAAGAAACCGGAGTCCCAAGTAAGATAAACCCAAGGCTAAACACCCCAAGACACATATTAATCAAATTAACAAAGATCAAATACAAAGAACAAATATTAAAAGCAGCAAGGGAAAAACAACAAATAAAATGCAAGAGGATTCCCATAAGGATAACAGCTGATCTTTCAATAGAAACTCTTCAGGCCAGGAGGGAGTGGCAGGACATACTTAAAGTGATGAAAGAAAATAACCTACAGCCTAGATTACTGTACCCAGCAAGGATCTCATTCAAACATGAAGGAGAAATCAAAAGCTTTACAGACAAGCAAACCTGAGAGAATTCAGCACCACCAAACCAGCTCTCCAACAAATGCTAAAGGATCTTCTCTAGACAGGAAACACAAAACGGGTGTATAAACTCAAATCCAAAACAATAAAGTAAATGGTAACAGGATCATACTTATCAATAATTACCTTAAACATAAATGGGTTGAATGCCCCAACCAAAAGACAAAGACTGGCTGGATGGACACAAAAACAAGACCCTTATATATGTTGTCTACAAGAGACCCACTCCAAAACAGGGGACACATACAGACTGAAAGTGAAGGCCTGGAAAAAGATATTTCATGCAAATAGAGTCCAAAAGAAAGCAAGAGTAGCAATACTCATATCAGATAAAATAGACTTTAAAACAAAGGCTGTGAAAAAAGACAATGAAGGACACTACATAATGATCAAAGGATCAATCCAAGAAGAAAATATAACAATTATAAATATATATGCACCCAACATAGGAACACTGCATTATGTAACAAATGCTAACAAGTATGAAAGGGGAAATGAACAATAACACAATAATAGTGGGAGACTTTAAAACCCCACTCACACCTATGGATAGATCAACTAAACAGGAAATTAACAAGGAAACACAAACTTTAAATGATACAATAGACCAGTTGGACCTAATTGATATCTATAGGACATTTCACTCCAAAACAATGAATTTCACCTTTTTCTCAAGTGCTCACGGAACCTTCTCCAGGATAGACTACATCCTGGGCCATAAATCTAGCCTTGGTAAATTCAAAAAAATTGAAATCATTCCAAGTATCTTTTCTGACCACAACGCAGTAAGATTAGATCTCAATTACAGGAGAAAAACTATTAAAAATTCCAACATATGGAGGCTGAACAACAAACTGCTGAATAACCAACAAATCACAGAAGAAATCAAAAAAGAAATCAAAATATGCATAGAAACAAATGAAAATGAAAACAGAACAACCCCAAACCTGTGGGACACTGTAAAAGCATTAAGGGGAAGGTTCATAGCAATACAGGCATACCTCAAGAAACAAGAAAAAAGTCAAATAAATTACTTGACTCTAAACCTAAAGCAACTAGAAAAGCAAGAAATGAAGAATCCCAGGGTTAGTAGAAGGAAAGAAATCTTAAAAATTAGGGCAGAAATAAATGCAAAAGGAACAAAAGAGACCATAGCAAAAATCAACAAAGCCAAAGCTTTGAGAGGATAAATAAAATTGGCAAACCATTAGCCAGAGTCATCAAGAAACAAAGGGAGAAAAATCAATTCTATAAAATTAGAAATGAAAACAGAGAGAAATACAAAGGATCATAAGAGACTTCTATCAGCAATTATATGCTAATAAAGTGGACAACTTGGAAGAAATGGACAAATTCTTAGAAAAGTACAACTTTCCAAAACTGAACCAGGAAGAAACAGAAAATCTTAACAGACCCATCACAAGCATGGAAATTGAAACTGTAATCAGAAATCTTCCAGCAAACAAAAGCCCAGGTCCAGATGGCTTCACAGCTGAATTCTACCAAAAATTTAGGGAAAAGGAGCACGTCAAGGCTGTATATTGTCACCCTGCTTATTTAACTTATATGCAGAGTACATCATGAGAAATGCTGGACTGGAAGAAACACAAGCTGGAATCAAGATTGCTGGGAGAAATATCAATAACCTCAGATATGCAGATGACACCACCCTTATGGCAGAAAGTCAAGAGGAGCTCAAAAGCCTCTTGATGAAAGTGAAAGAGGAGAGTGAAACTTTTGGCTTAAAGCTCAACATTCAGAAAATGAAGATCATGTCATCCGGTCCCATCACTTCATGGGAAATAGATGGGGAAACAGTGGAAACAGTGTCGGACTTTATTTTTTGGGGCTCCAAAATCACTGCAGATGGTGACTGCAGCCATGAAATTAAAAGACGCTTACTCCTTGGAAGAAAAGTTATGACCAACCTAGATAGCATATTGAAAAGCAGAGACATTACTTTGCCGACTAAGGTCTGTCTAGTCAAGGCTATGGTTTTTCCTGTGGTCATGTATGGCTGTGACAGTTGGACTGTGAAGAAATCTGAGCGCCGAAGAATGGATGCTTTTGAACTGTGGTGTTGGAGAAGACTCTTGAGAGTCCCTTGGACTGTAAGGAGATCCAACCAGTCCATTCTGAAGGAGACCAGCCCTGGGATTTCTTTGGAAGGAATGATGCTAAAGCTGAAACTCCAGTTCTTTGGCCACCTCACGCAAAGAGTTGACTCATTGGGAAAGACTCTGATGCTGGGAGGGATTGAGGGCAATAGAAGGGGACGACCGAGGATGAGATGGCTGGATGGCATCACTGACTCGATGGATGTGAGTCTGAGTGAACTCCGGGAGTTGGTGATGGACAGGGAGGCCTGGCGTGCTGCGATTCATGGGGTTGCAGAGTCGGACCCGACTGAGCAACTGAACTGAACTGAACTGAAATGTTAAAATTATGATCAATAAACTATTCACCCAACCTAGCTTTTTTTTTTTTTTTCTTTTCAAGGAATCTGCCATATTGGGAGATTAAGGCATATATGACAAAGCAGTGTTTTTTACCCTCTGCTTCTTGTCTAGTTGTTAGAAAGACATTTTTCAGTTACAGGTATACTTCATGGTGAAAGTAAAAGTGAAAGTGTGACTCGTTCAGTGGTGTCCACTCTTTGCTACCCTATGGACTGTGGTCCACCTGGTTCCTCTGTCCTTGGGATTTCCCAGGCAAGAATACTGGTTGGGTTGCCATTTCCTTCTCCAGAGAAGCTTCCTGACTCAGGGATTGGACCTGCATTGAAGACAGATTCTTTCCCATCTGTACTTCAAATTATTGTGTTTTGCAGATATTGCATTTTTCACAAACTGAAGATCTGTGGCAATCTAGCTTTGAGTAAGTCTTAGGCCCATTATTTTCAATAGCATTTGCCCACTTTGTATCTCTGTGTCACATTTTGATAATTCCACAATATTTTAAGCTTTTTCATTATTATTATATTTGTTATGGTAATCTGTGATCAATGACTGTTGATGTTACTGTTGTAAAAATATTATAATTCACTGAAGACTCAGATGATAGTTAGCATTTCTTAGCAATAAAGTATTTTTTAATTTAATTTATTTTATCTTCAGCTGTGTTGGGTGTTTCATTCTATGAACAGGCTTTCTCTATTTGTCTTGAGTGAGGGCTCATTGCAATGGCTTCTCTTGCTGTGGAGCATGGTCTCTCAGGCGCACCAGCTTCTGTAGTCGTGGCACAGGGGTTTAGTTGCCCTGAAGTATGTGGAATCCTCCTGGATCAGGGATCAAACCTGTGTCTCCTGCATTGGCAGGTGGATTCCAAATCACTGAACCACCAGGAAAGTCTTGTAGTATATTTTAATTGGGGTATGTACAATATTTTTAGACATAATGCTATTGCACACTTAATAGACTAGCATAGTATAAACATAACTTTTATATGCACTGGAAAAACAAAGAATTGAATGACTTTCTTTAGTTGAAATATTTGCTTTATTTAAGTGACCAAGAATTGAAGCCTCCATATCTTCACAGTATACCTATAATCATAATTTATTGCCATTGTGATGGGTACTATTAAGAAAAGGCAAATAGGGCTAAGATAGTAACTATATCTGAGAGCTAGCCTAGTCTCAGGTATAAATGCAGCCACACCCAAGGAAGTGGTTTTTAAATTGAGATTTAGAGCAAGAGGAGGAGGCATTAGCCTAATAAAGAATTAGAGATGCCTTTATTCCAGAAGAAAGAACTAAAAGTTCTATGATTCAAAGTTGAAGGTCAGTGAGATCATGTTGTTTTTTAGTTGCTAAGTCATGTCCAAATCCTTGAGATCCCCTAGCCTGTAGCCTGCCAGGCTACTCTGTCCATGGGATTTTCCAGGCAAGAGTACTGGAGTGGGTTGCCATTTCTTCCTACAGGGGATCTTCCTGACCCAGGGATAGAACCCTCATTTCTTCATTGGCAGGTGGGTTCTTTATCACTGAGCCACCTGGAAATACCAGTGAGATCATGAGAGAATCTTTAATTTCTCTTTTCTGTTACTCACCTATTTGTGAACTCCCTAGTAATGGAGCATAGCATGCCTTCTTCTTTTATTCCTTTAATGCTAATTTAATATGTGGTATTGTATATGACAGAGATGAAATAATCACTGGATTGAAGTCTAGTTATTTTAGGTGGGAAGGTCCAACTGAAGTACACTTCTGTAGATATCAAGCAGTCATAAGTATATTTTCATTTGACAAAATATTCTTATGTTCATTTATGTGAATCAGAATTCATTGACTGTCAGGGCTGAAGCCAATAGGAATTACTGGAATCTCATGGGCTTATTCCATAGTTTAAAATTTGTTACTGTCTGTAGTTAATAGCAGTCAAAACAGTGCATCTGTATTTAGTGCACCATTCTTTACCAAATCAACTGGTATATCTCCAACTGAAAATATTTTTTGAAATGTGAGGAATTTTTACTAAAACTATATAATCTGTTTTTTTTTTTCTTTTCAACCCCCTAAAGAATTCCTATCTTAAAATTGTCCAACTCTTTATGTGGGAGTGAAAGTGAAAGTTGTTCAGTCGTGTCCGACTCTTTGCAACCCCATAGCCTATACATACAGTCCATGGAATTCTCCAGGCCAGAATACTGAAGTGGGTAGCGTTTTCCTTCTCCAGGGGACTCTCCCAACCCAAGGATCAAACGCAGGTTTCCCGCATTGCAGGCAGATTTCTTTACTGGCTGAGTCACAAGGGAAGCCCAAGAATACTCGAGTGGTTACCTATCCCTTCTACAGGGGATCTTCCCGATCTAGGAATTGAACTGGGGTCTCCTGCATTGCAGGTAGATTCTTTACCAACTAAGCTATGAGGGAAGCCTTATGTGGGAGACTATTTAATATTTTGTTAAAAAAAATAAAATAAAGATTGCTGAGCTATCTTCCAGAGCCCTCTCACTAAACAATGTGCTCATTGTTTTTAGTTTGTATGTGGGTGTTCTTTATTTCATCTAAGAATTAACATTATCATAAGCAATTTATAGACATTCTGCTTTAGGCTGAAGGAGTCAATAAGTGTTTATTGTAATTATTTTTAGCGGTCACTTCTAAATTAATCTTTTCTACTAGTATTACTACTGATCTTTAACATACTGCCTTAAATATGGAATTTAAAAGGGAAATTAGAAAATGTAGCATAGCTATAAAAAATCAAGTTGTTTCAGTTTTTATACTTCTTTGGAATATTGTAAATCCTATTTACATATTCCAAATGTTTTGTGTGGGTACAAAACATTAAAAGAACTTTCTTGATTGTTTAGTTTAAAAACACTATTGCTAAGCAGCAAATATATTCAGAATAAAATCTATTAAGTCAAACACTACTTAAATGAACAGGGAAAAGTGTGACAAATAGAGATAATAAAGTTGCATCTTTTAAATCAGTAACATCAGTACCAGTTGAAGTCGACTCTAATTGAAATGCATTTTCATGTATTCAATGCATTCCAAACACAGGTTTCATGCAATTATCGTGTTAGCCAAGAACGGACAAACATGAAAACATGTTATTTCCGCTGACATTTAAAAGTTTGGATATTATTGACATACACTGATTGATTGATTGCCGAGGCTATGCAGATATATCCAATCTCTTAGGAGCAAAATTGCAAATCTGCCTGTGAATTTCTGTTATATTATGATTTTATTTTGGTAGAATGTCATGCTTTCTCTTCCTTATAACACTTTCTTATCTCATTATATCCTGTTATTTCATTTTCCTTGGCTCTCTCTTTTTACCAATCTGGCTCTCAGTTTTTTTGTAATTTAAAATCTTCCCAACCTAACAAAGAACTTCTCTTTCGTTTTATTCTTTCTGGATCCACTGTTCACATTGGCTCTCCTTTTTACTTGACATTCAGTCCTGTTAAAAAATATATTTATTATGTATTATCTCACATGTTTATTTAATACATTGAACAACTAAAAGGCAATGCTGAATGTAACATGATTTTTCCTCAATTTTTACCACTGACATAATCTTTCCCTTTTTTTTTGAAACTCTAATCTTTAACATTACTTGGTATTTTAATTCTGCTCCAATTCTCTAAATATTTAAATATTTTATACATATATGTAAAAATTCCTTTATATGTCAAAATTTACCTTATTCTTTCTTCCAAATATGAATGAATGCTGCTCGACATTTTCAAAATTCCTACTTCTTGACATGCTTAATGGATTAAAATTTAATAAGGGTTCATGCCACAAGTATTATGTGAGAAACAGTATAAGGCTGCTTTCTCTTCTGCTGACTGTTCCAGTGACTATAATTTTGACTATTAATGAGTTATGAAACCAGGTTAACATGAAAAGGTTATCAAAATTTCTATTTCCATTACAAGAATTTTCTCATATTAAAACAGAGTCCTAAGGGGCTAAAATTTAAATCATTTTTATTTTGTTGGTGCTATTTATTATTATTATACTAGATAGAAGAGGAAAAGTTGTTATTACAGAGAAAAAATGCTTGCTCCCCAGGATAATAGAGGATTGGAAATAGCTAGGAGAGAACTTCAAGAGATAAATGACTGTCATCCTTTGGGCCTTAGGGAAACCCTAAAGAGGCATTGCTTATTTTCTGATTTTATTTGAGCGTGACAATGGAAGAAAGGGACTTTATTGTTCTTACTTTTCCTCTGTACCTCCCACTATTCCACTTTGAATATCTCATATCTTCAACTCTGGATATCCCTCTCTCTCCCTTATTTCTTTATTTTTCTCCTTTCCTTGTGATTCTGATTTATTAGGATTTCTCTGTAATATGTAATAGAAATGCTTGGAGAAATATTTTGGTACAAATGATTACAAACATGCCCCCAAGACCAAATGATAAGAGTGTATCTACACATGACCACATCTATATTTAAAATTCAGTTCTTTGAAATACTGTATCTACACATGACCACATCTATATTTAAAATTCAGTTCTTTGAAATACTGCCAAGTTCCCAACATATTCATAATGCTATTTCATGTCCCTCTCCAAAAGACTAAAGCTATACAGCTATTGGTTTTCCCCTGATTTTTGACAATATTTCTTTACTTGTAGCACAATGTATCCTTAATATATAATATTCACCTTGTATTGAGTTTCCTTATATAACACTTTCTAAAATAAGATTAGTATTTTTCAACATTTCTATTGAAATTAATTTAATTTTGTTCTTCCTTTCTGCTATACTTGAAATCCTAATGTCATTTTATATTTTAGAACTGCATCCAACAATGCTTTGTGAAAATAAAATTTGACTAAGTTAATTGTAATCACTTTCCATTGGAATAATCTAGATTTTCCATTGTATTAACAATTGAAGTAAAATATTTTTTTAATATAAATATAAATTAAATATAAATTATAATTATTAATAATTAATGTTAGAAAGCAAGAATATTACTGTCGTTGCTGTTGTTCAGTCGCTAAGTCATGTCCAACTCTTTGTGATCCCATGGACTTATAGCATGCCAAACCCCTCTGTCCTCTCCTATTTCCTGGAGTTTGCTCAAATTCATGTCCATTGAGTTGGTGACGTTGTCTAACCATCTCATCCTCTGCCATCTCCTCCTCCTTTTGCTTTCAATCTTTCCCAGCATCAGGGTCTTTTCTAGTGAGTCAGCTGTTAGCATCACATGTCCTAAGTATTGGAGCTTGAGCTTCAGCAACAGTCCTTCCAAAAAATATTCAGGTTTGACTTCATTTAGGATTGACTGGTTTGATCTCCTTGATGTCCAAGGAACTCTCAAGAGTCTTCCCCAAATCACATTTCGAAAGCATCAATTCTTTCGTGCTCAGCCTTGTTTATGAACCAACTCATGTCTGTACATGACTACTGGAAAAACAGTAGCTTTGACTATATAGACCTTTGTTGGTAAAGAGATATCTCTGCTTTTCAGTATGCTGTCTAGGTCTGTCATAGCTTTCTTCCAAGGAACAAGTGTCTTTTGATTTCATGGCTGGATTCACTGTCCACAGTGATTTTGGAGCCTAAGAAAATAAAATTTATCCCTGCTTCCTCTTTTTCTCCTTCTATTTGCCCTGAAGTGATGGGATGAAATGCTTTTCTTAGTTTTTATATTTTTCTAATGTTGAGTTTCAAGCCAGGTTTCACTCTCTTCTTTCACCTTCATCAAGAAGACTCTTAGTTCTTCACTTCTGCCATTAGAGTGGTATCATCTGCAGCTCTGAGGTTGTTGATATTTCTCCTGAGAATCTTGACCCCAGCTTGTGATTCATCCAGTGTGGCATGTCACATGATGTACTCTCATGTAAGTTAAATAACAATATACAGCCTTGTCATACTCCGTTCCCAATCTTGAACCATCCCATTGTCCCATATCTTGTTCTAACTGTTGCTTTTTGACCTGCATACAGATTTCTCATGAGACAAATAAGGTGGTCTGGTACTCAATGTTTTGAAGAATTTTCCAGTTTGTTGTGACCCACATGGTCAAGACTTTAGTGTAGCCAATGAAGCAAAAGTGAATGTTTTTCTGGAATTCCCTTGCTTTCTCCATGACCCAACGAATAATGGCAATTTAATCTCTGGTTCCCCTGCCTTTTCCAAACTCGACTTTTTCTAAACCCAGTATTTCACATGTTACTGAAACCTAACTTGAAGAATTTTGAGCATAACCTTGCTACCATATGAAATGAATGCAACTGTATGGCAGTTTGAGCATTCTTTGGTACTGCTCCTCTTTGGGATTGAAAAAATATTCAGTTCAGTTCAGTCGCTCAGTCGTGTCCGACTCTTTGGGATGAATCAATGAATCACATGCATCGCAGCACACCAGGCCTCCCTGTCCATCACCAACTCCCGGAGTTCACTCAGACTCACATCCATCGAGTCCGTGATGCCATCCAGCCATCTCATCCTCGGTCGTCCCTTTCTCCTCCTGCTCCCAATCCCTCCCATCATCAGAGTCTTTTCCAATGAGTCAACTCTTCGCAGGAGGTGGCCAAAGTACTGGAGGCTCAGCTTCAGCATCATTCCTTCTAAAGAAATCCCAGGGCTGATCTCCTTCAGAATGGACTGGTTGGATCTCCTTGCAGTCCAAGGGACTCTCAAGAGTCTTCTCCAACACCACAGTTCAAAAGCATCAATTCTTCGTGCTCAGCCTTCTTCACAGTCCAACTCTCACATCCATACATGACCACAGGAAAAACAATAGCCTTGACTAGATGGACCTTTGTTGGCAAAGTAATGTCTCTGCTTTTCAATATGCTATCTAGGTTGGTCATAACTTTTCTTCCAAGGAGTAGGCATCTTTTAATTTCATGGCTACACTCACCACCTACAGTGATTTTGGAGCCGCCCAAAATAAAGTCTGACACTGTTTCCACTGTTTCCTCATCTATTTCCCATGAAGTGATGGGACTGGATGCCATGATCTTCGTTTTCTGAATATTGAGCTTTAAGCCACCTTTTTCACTGTCCACTTTCACTTTCATCGAGTCTTTTAGTTCCTCTTCACTTTCTGCCATAAGGGTGGTGTCATCTGCATATCTGAGGTTATTGGTATTTCTCCCGGATATCTTGATTCCAGCCCAGCATTTCTCATGATGTACTCTGCATATAAGTTAAATAAGCAGGGTGACAATATACAGCCTTGATGTACTCCTTTTCCTATTTGGAACCAGTCTGTTGTTCCATGTCCAGTTCTAACTGTTGCTTCCTGACCTGCATACAGATTTCTCAAGAAGCAGGTCAGGTGGTCTGTTATTCCCATCTCTTTCAGAATTTTCCACAGTTTATTGTGATCCACATAGTCAAAGGCTTTGGCATAGTCAATAAAGCAGAAATAGATGTTTTTCTGGAACTCTCTTGCTTTTTCCATGATCCAGTGAATGTTGGCAATTTGATCTCTGGTTCCTCTGCCTTTTCTAAAACCAGCTTGAACATCTTGAAGTTCATGGTTCACGTATTCCTGAAGTCTGGCTTGGAGAATTTTGACCATTACTTTACTAGCGTGTGAGTTTTACACCTTGTCTAAATATAACTATGTAGAAAATTTTTGGAAATGTAAATAATAAACTATTGAGTGTTACTTTTTGAGCAGAGTTCTTTGAATTTAGACTGGGAAGAGATTTATTATTGTATATTCTTTATCAGTTTCTTTAAATGGTTTTGCTGTCATAACAAGTAGTTAGCTTTCATTTTTGAATAATGGATAATGAAGACCACTGAACACTGCCTGACATGTGAAGTATAGATTTGTTCTTGAGAAATAACAAAACAACCAAGATAGTCAGAAAAATGTATTTGCTGAAATAAAAAAATGTTTCCCAGAATGTACTTACACTGTGCACTCAGAGACTCACACACGCATACACAAAATTGAATTAGAGTTCAAATATTAGCTAATAATTTGATCATCATTCACAAAGTAATATGATTTCACATATATATCATATTTACTCAAAGGTCTGAATCATGGACATCAATTTTCATTATATAGAAAAAACTACTAATCTTTTGAAGTGTGACCGTATTTGTTTCTAATATTGATTACACTCCTGAATGTCTATGATTTTCATTCATCAAGGATTAATCTCAAAGCCAGCTGTCTAGTCCCTTGCAGACAAAGTACATGCCAGGAATATTATAGGATGACACAAAGACTCATGGAGACTGAAGTCTCAGTCCTCCAAGAGAAAGGACAATCTTGCCCCTTACCTTTTTAAAGATGGACAGGCTCTCGTCCCTCTGGGGAAAAGGGAGCCAGAGACAATGCTATCTGAGCCTTGTCATGACAACTTCTCTGTTTGCTCCATCAACCCTACTCAAACTTGCTGAGAGAAATAAGACAGTTGCTTTTCAAAACGATTAGGACTTTAATGATCTTTGGAGATGAGATTCTTGGTTGAGAATCTAAATTAAATGATCATATTTTAAACTACAAAGAACTCAAAGATAGTTTATGTTGGGAAGAAAATGGGAATAGCCAGTGATATTCTCATAATGTTAATTTGATTGTATGTTGGTCTGCTTACAGCCAGATGTCCTCCTTTGCTATTGAGCACATTGAGAAATTAAGATTCCATGCATTTCTCTAATTGCTCCCTTGAAATGAAAACTTCTGTGCTTTTCTCACAGCCATAACGAAGATGAAAACTAAACATCTATGTTAAAACATTCATTTTTTTAAAACAAAGATTGAGAGATAAGAGTATTATTTAGTTTAATCAGGAGTGTGTATGATGATAGCAATTATAGTTTCTCCCTGAAAGTGTCAGCTGCCCATATGAAGTGAAACTGGGAAAGTTAGAGCTACATTTTCGCACTTGCCTAAGAAATGCAGATACATATAAATCAAACAGTGCTCTTGGCTAATTATCTAGGCAGTAACTACTCTCAAATTTGCTACAAAGAAATCAATTCTTAAAATTCAGAAGGAGATATAACGAATGTGGCTCTAGTCACTAACCAACAAAAAAGCATGCCAAGTTCAGTACTCTCAGTTCGGTTCAGTTCAGTGGCTCAGTCGTGTCCGACTCTTTGCGACCCCGTGAATCGCAGCACGCCAGGCCTCCCTGTCCACCACCATCTCCCGGACTTAACTCAGACTCACATTCATCAAGTCCGTGATGCCATCCAGCCATCTCATCCTCAATCGTCCCCTTCTCCTCCTGCCCCCAATCCCTCCAAGCATCAGAGTCTTTTCCAATGAGTCAACTCTTCGCATGAGGCGGAAAAAGTACTGGAGTTTCACCGTTAGCATCACTCCTTCCAGAGAAATCCCAGGGCTGATCTCCTTCAGAATGGACTGGTTGGATCTCCTTGCAGTCCAAGGGACTCTCAAGAGTCTCCTCCAACACCACAGTTCAAAAGTATCAATTCTTCGTGCTCAGCCTTCTTCACAGTCCAACTCTCACATCCATACATGACCACTGGAAAAGCCATAGCCTTGACTAGACGGACCTTAGTCGGCAAAGTAATGTCTCTGCTTTTGAATATACTATCTAGGTTGGTCATAACTTTTCTTCCAAGGAGTAAGCGTCTTTTAATTTCATGGCTGCAGTCACCAACTGCAGTGATTTTGGAGCCCTCAAAAATAAAGTCTGACACTGTTTCTACTGTTTCCCCATCTATTTCCCATTAAGTGATGGGACCGGATGACATGATCTTCATTTTCAGAATGTTGAGCTTTAAGCCAAAAGTTTCACTCTCCTCTTTCACTTTCATCAAGAGGCTTTTGAGCTCCTCTTGACTTTCTGCCATAAGGGTGGTGTCATCTGCATATCTGAGGTTATTGATATTTCTCCCAGCAATCTTGATTCCAGCTTGTGTTTCTTCCAGTCCAGCATTTCTCATGATGTACTCTGCATATAAGTTAAATAAGCAGGGTGACAATATACAGCCTTGATGTACTCCTTTTCCTATTTGGAACCAGTCTGTTGTTCCATGTCCAGTTCTAACTGTTGCTTCCTGACCTTCATACAGGTTTCTCAAGAGGCAGGTCAGGTGGTCTGGTATTCCCATCTCTTTCAGAATTTTCCACAGTTTATTGTGATCCACACAGTCAAAGGCTTTGGCATAGTCAATAAAGCAGAAATAAATGTTTTTCTGGAACTCTCTTGCTTTTTCCATGATCCAGCGGATGTTGGCAATTTGTTCTCTGGTTCCTCTGCCTTTTCTAAAACCAGCTTGAACATCAGGGAGTTCATGGTTCACATATTGCTGAAGTCTGGCTTGGAGAATTTTGAGCATTACTTTACTAGCATGTGAGATGAGTGCAATTGTGTGGTAGTTTGAGCATTCTTTGGCATTGCCTTTCTTTGGGATTGGAATGAAAACTGACCTTTTCCAGTCCTGTGGCCACTGCTGAGTAGGCCCTAGAAAAAAAAAGGATGTAAAAATGTAGAGATTTTGACTGGATCCATGAGAAAATTTTAAACTAGTTTAAAAAATTCAGTGCAATAGCCTATATTGTCAGTTGTCTACAAAAATATACTACTCTGTAGTAATTTAACTTGGTCATTTTAAGTTAAAATGGGACATTTAATATATTAATTTCATTTTTTCTTTAAAAGTTTTAACTAAAGCATTGGACTGTTAAGTTCCAACCTATGTTCTATCTCTGTATAATGAGAAGGTTAAGAAGCTTAGTTACCCAAATCAAAATGACTTATTTAGAATTAAATAAAACATTGTGTATGCCTTTTATCCTCATTTTTTCTGAAAAGAACTAGTATAATTAATTGCAGCTCTTTAATTGTATTTTACCAATATGTATGTTAAGTTTTATTTAGATGGAGTTTTCCTGTTGCTACAACTACACCTTTTGTAATTGCTTTCATGGTATTAATTCTCTGATTTATGCTAGGCAATTTGAGAAAGATGAGAGAAAATTGACATGTTAGTATTATATGTATATTTGAAACAGTTAAAGAAGGTGTTATTTTTCTACAATAAGAAATAAAAACATAAGACAGTTACTATAAATAGAAAATATGTCCCAATAAAATCATGAAAATACAAGTATAAGACAAACCTGGAGAAAATGGAGCATATCTGGAGGATAACTGTTAAAATAATAGGATAAAAATCATGTAATATGATAGACAGTTAAAGGAAATGGATATCTGGTCTGGAAAATTATAAACTTAAAAGAAAGTTAAACAACCACTCCCAATCCACTGCCTACTACTGAGTTTAAGGCAGACCCTATTTATCTTTCACTTAGACTATTATAATACCCTGCTTACTGATATCCATGCCACAAGCTTCCCAGTGTTAATGTTCATCCTTTATTTTACTTTCAGAAGAATTTATTGAAATATGTATATGAGTATGTCTTTCTCTTCAGAAACATTAAGTTTTGCTTTCACCTGGAGGATAACACCTAAACCTTGAAACACATTAAAAGCCTTCACATAGTTCATAAAAAAGTACATTTCAGGTGTCGACTTTTGTCTTTCCAGTCACTCCATGTCTCTTGCATATAAGTTCTGGAAAATTGATTTGGATTACCATGCACACTCATACTTTTAAACATTTTTTATTTCTCCTATGCTTTCTTGGACTACACTTTCTCCTTTAATTTTTAGTTATGTGGCAAAAATTCCTTGGAATCTATCTAAAATATTATTTCTTTTGTGAGTTCTTCTCTGACTTTCTAATGAACAGATAGTCTCTCTTTGCCTTCTATTGGTTTGATTTTACTTTGGTACACATCCTACCATTGTCTAGTTATTTGTTTATTTGGTTCATTTCTCCAAGGAGAAAGGAATCTCTTTGGGAATCAACACTCACAGTTCTCCTGTGGATAACTACAGCAATAAGACAGTGTCTGGAACATAGTTGATTCTATATCTATCTTATTTTTTTTTAATGTAAAAAATAGAAGTGCTCATGCAGGAAGTAGATATTGGTTTTCAAGGCTATTAGAGGAACTGGTTATATTGACTGAGGCTGAACTTGGAATTTCCCCAGGACACTAGCAAAACACTGAATTTATATTTGAAGAGTAATTGTAGAATATCAAGTCACACACACACACATAAATATACATATATATAGAACTGCAACAATAACACAAAATGATCTCTCCATAGAAAATCACTAGAATCAGTAATTTTCATGGAGTAATCATACTGGAGACATCACATGTTGGAAATTTTCATTCATTATTCCTTTCTGCTTAGTCTGTGGTGAAACTTCATTCAAAGAGCTGATAGATATAACATATGAAATATAAGAATTCATGAGACATTCTTGACTGACTGGTGTGGTAAAACAGAAAGTTTCAATAATTGGAACAATTTCTTTACCAATACACAGCATAAAATTTTTTGCTCTATTATTACATTATTAAATAGGAAAAAAAATAACCCCACTGTTTACTGCTCAAGAAAAAGTGGGACTTTCTAAGTCCTACAGAGTGAAAACATATGCTGTATATACTGAATGATAACTAGATGAAACAAAAAGAACTCTTAGAAATTTATAAAATAAAGTTTGAAACATAAACAGATAACATTCATTTTTTGTTTTAACTGAGATCAAAAGAAAGAAGCATATATTAAGATAACCACTAATATATAAACATAAAGAAATGCATATAAGAAATCAACATATTTAAGATTTAGATAAAATTCAAATCAGTATATTAGTATGGCCAAATGTCTACTATATTTTAGTTCTCTGTCAGTCCTTTACTTTATCCCTATATTTTGAAAGATGTACAATATAAATTACAGGTATTAACAACCATAACAATAACAAATCAGTGTATTTCAGTTTTGCCTGTGATGGGAAACACATGAACCCGGTGATACGTGGTTGAGAATGCTGTACTAGCATTCTAAAGCTATATTTCCATTGTGACACAGTACATTTTTCTCTTTCTGCTTAAAGAACAAGTAAACATTTTGCAGGAGAAGGGATGTACAGATGGAGGTGGACAGAGGCATCTAACTCTTAAATTAGTTCTTCACAACTTAGTTCCCAGATGTTTGTTTCTCATGCCCCTTGCTATATTGAGGAGAATATGCTATTGTTTGTCAATGAGTCATATACTGTCTTCACAAATTTGGAAAAAATGCAAAGCTATAGTTGGGTATAGTATGAGTCACTGACAGACCATGAACAGCTCCAAGAGATATACTCAGAGCTACTTTGCATTTTTAAGAAAATTGATCCTCTTTTTCTGACAACGTCTTCCAAATACTCAAGGTTTTCCTTCCTTGTCAATGGATGTAGTCATCAAGAATAGGTAATCCATTCAAATGATAAACATGTTTTAAATTCAATCCATCCTTTTTCTTTCTGGCATACTGCTCATCTCTCACTACAAACCATTTTTTACCATATATACAGAATATCTTTTCCTATCCTCAAGGTGCAATACATTACATTTGACAAAGCATACAGATGGGTAGCTTTTCACTGATTCTGTATAATCCTGGTAGATGGAATGAGTCCCTCTCACTACATTGGGTCTTCTGTACTAGGTTGCCTAACTGCCTCATCACAAGGCAGTATCCTGAGAATCACATTTTAACCTGCACCCACCAAAAAGCAAAACCAAAACAGGATATTTAACTACACCTTTAAAAGGCAGAGAATTTGAAAATTCTATTTCTCAACAATGGAACATATAAAAGCAGCTATTGCATCTATAGCTCTCTCATATTAATGTGTATAAGAGGAACAACATAATAATGAGATGTTATGATAAAGTTTAACATAGAGTAAAAATATTAAACTTCATTTGGCCTAAGCAACTACTACTCTTTAAACTTCAGATATTTGGATTTTCAAATATACATATAGAGTTTCTGAATTTTTAGACTGATTAAAATAAATGAGAGTTGCGGCCTGGTGGGATGCCACAGGAAATATTCAAATATTTGAAGGGCAGCCCTACAATAAAAGGTGCATATACCCAGTGTGTCATTAAAACTAATGAATGCCCTTCATGGAAAGCTAAACAACTATACTATATAAATAAATTTTGTTCCACAAAAAAATACAACATCATATGGGATCATAATCTTCCTGATATTGGCTAAAAAATTTGTTCTGAATCCTTTATATAATTTATTAGAATATAAATTTCTGGTGGGAAAAGTTTTGTTTTGTTTGCTCAGTCACTCAGTTGTGGCTGACTTTCTGAGAACCCCCTGACTGTAGCCTGGAAGGCTCCTCTGTCCATGGAATTTTCCAAGCAAGGAGAATGGAGTGGGTTGCAATTTCCTTCTCCAAGGTGTTTCATTTATTGCTATCTTATTCCCTTTGACTAGAATAGCATCTGCCCCATGGTAGACTCTTGATTTATCCTACAAAGAATCAAAATAACTAAGGACACTAAAGATTTGATGGAAAGTTTTTAAGATTTCCCTGAGAAATTCCCTTTATATTCATGTCTGGCTCATAAGCATAGACATTAACAGAAAACTAAATTTTTGATTATACTTTAAAACAAAAAGATCTTTTAAAGATTAGTCATTACAGATGTATAAGGGGTTGTTTAAATAATGTTCAAAATTGCTTTCATCTAATTTTTCTTAATGTTATCCAAAGCTAAATGTGAATTGTAAATGAAATTCAAAATGGAGGCACTAACTATGGATGATAACCAATGAGGCGTCTCCCATCTGATGTCTCATGGACAAACCAAATGTATATCTAGACATTTTTGTTTTTACAGCAAAGTTTTCCTGTCAGATTTGCACCATGAAAATGGTATTAGCTCTGCATAGTTGTGTAGCAAAATACTTTGAAATTTATCACCTTAAAACAAAAATATGTATTATTTTCACAATTTCTGAAGGCCAGGAATCCATGAGCAGCTTAGCATGGTGCTGGCTTACAAGGTTGCAGTCAGTCAAGCTGTCAACTGAAACTGCGGTCAGATCAAGGCTCTACAAGCTCATGTGTTTATTGACAGACCTTTCTTTCTCAGTTTTGGGCTGCTTGTTGTCCAGAGCCAGCAGTCCCTCAACACGTGGGCTTTTCACAATGAGAGAGAAAGAGAGAGAGAGGATCTGAGATGGAAGCTGCAGTCTTTTATAACCTAATTCCAGAAGTGAAATATTTATTACATTACAAGACATGTTATTGGTCATACAAGTCATCCCTAGCACAGTGTAGGCGTGGACCTACATAAGAGTGTGAATACCAGGAGAAAAGAGTAATTGGGAATCTTCCTAGAGGCTGCCTACTATAGGAATCACTGAATCAATAATTTGTTAGTTAAATTATAGACACTATGGGACAGGTGACACTGTGGTAAAGAACCTGCTTACCAATGCAAGAGATGTAAGAGATGTGGGTTTGGTCCCTGGGTCAGGAAGATCCCCTGGAGGAGGGCATTTCAACCCACCCCAGTATTCTTGCCTGGGGAATCCCATGGACATAGGGGTCTGGAGGGCTACGGTCTTTAGTGTCACAAAGGGTTGGACATGACTGAAGCTATTTAGCACACATTCATGTATGCATAGACACTATGTTTGATTACACAATTGAAGATAAGATTTGGAAACCACAATGGTGGGAGAGGGAGGCCAAAATGAATTTTCTGGCTTATTGTCTAAATGAATCAAAATTCTGTGGCTCACGCGTATGTGATTACTTTTCTAAGAATTTCATTTTAGTTAAAAATTGTTCATATTTCTAGCAATATAGAGACACATATAAGAAATAAAGAAATAGCCATTTTCATTGTGTATTATGATGCTGCATACTTTGAAAGAAAAAAAGAAACCTGAAACAATGACTGTTAACAGTTCAGAATATCAAAACAACTCCCTTCATTTAAAATTCAAGTATTTGAAATGACTTAGGGACTGTTTTTAGAGGTTATTCTGTAATGCATATACATAGTATTAAAATATCACCCTCATGATTATTAATATCATCAAGCAAGCAAAAGAATATTCTTGTAAATGTGAGTCAGAAGCAAGATTTTCTTTGGTTTCTATTCACATGCAACAGTTTATTGGCAATTTTTCTACAGAAATGCATATTCTCCTCAAGTGTAATGTCCTTGGGAATAATAGCCACAGAACAAAATGCTGGGTTTGTAAAACATTTTGAGCTCTGTGGGGAACAAAAGTTGCTAGGAAAGTAAAAAGAATTATTAGCATCAAATTTACAATTTATTCTGATTCTCTCCCCAAATCCTTTCCTTTGCCCTAAGGAAAGAAAGTCCCAATAAAGGAGAGATGGAGCCGCGAGCTGTGAAGTCTAGTTATGTTCCTGGGTTGAACCCTCCTCTGGGCTCCAAGATGCACAAGGATTCTCTGTCAGGATTCCTAGTTTCAAGAACAAAACATGTCTCTGACAAATTTAAGAGGAAAAAGACATTTGCTTAAAAAAAAAAAAAATGTTGGGTAGTCCAAAGAATCCCTGAGAGGTCTAGAAAACCGGAGTTGGAACATAAGCAGCCCAAGATAATTTCAAGCTAAATAAAGAGAAGCGGGTTAAGAAAACATAGCTTCCCCAGGTAGCAACAATACTTTGTTTTTCAGCCTTTGGCATACATTTCATAACTAAAGACAGACTGTAAGCAGGAAAAACTATCTACACATTCGTTATTCAACATGCACTTGACAATATATTCTGATCAATAAACATGAACCAGGTATTAATTTAGGTATTGGGGATAGAGTTGTTACACACAAAAAAAAGCTCTTGCCTACATGGAGTTTGTATTCTAATGACTTCCATTGGGTAAAATCCTGTTTATACTGCTTTGATCAATTTTATTCAATTTTTATCAATCAATAAATTTATTATTGATTTACCAATTAATGTTTTAACTATACTCATTAAGGTTATTGTTCTTTTCTTACATTTCCACTCTTGTGAGATTACTGGGAATTGTGGAAGCCAGATCTTATCTAGGATTATTCAATGTGATCCCATAATACCAGACACAGTAAAAAATAAGATCTGATATAAGCATTTTAAACTTTTTCTTCACAGCAAAATGATAAGCAATGCTTTAATTGTAGGATTTGCTAAAAAGTAATTTTATGGTATAAAACGTATTTGCTCTAAGTTTTTTTTTTTTTTTTTTGGTCATTACGTGGAAGAAGGTTTCTGTGATTATAAATATCAGTATTCCATTGACTAATGTGTTGTGCTAAGTTGCTCAGTCATGTCTGACTTTTTGAGACCCCATGGACTGTAGCCCGCCAGGCTTCTCTGTCCACAGGATTCGCCAGGCAAAAATACTGGAGAGGGTTGCCATACATTCTTCCAGGGAATCTTCCAGATCCAAGGATTGAACTGTTTCTCTGAAGTCTCCTGCATTGAGACTATTCATAAACTCCTCCATTGACTAATACTTAAATATAATCAGTAGTTTAATAAATTCCACTTTTTCATGAACTAATATAATGTTCTCCTGCATGAGAGATAAATATGGATATTTTTAGTAGATGCTTTGAAAGTTATATAATAAGTCTGCTGCTGCTGCTGCTGCTAAGTCGCTTCAGTCGTGTCCGACTCTGTGCGACCCCATAGATGGGAGCCCACCAGGCTCCCCCGTCCCTGGGATTCTCCAGGCAAGAACACTGGAGTGGGTTGCCATTTCCTTCTCCAATGCATGAAAGTGAAAAGTGGAACTGAAGTCGCTTAGTCGTGTCCGACTCTTAGTGACCCCATGAACTGCAACCTACCAGGCTCCTCCGCCCATGGGATATTTCAGGCAAGAGTACTGGAGTGGGGTGTCATTGCCGTCTAATAAGTCTAACATATGTTAAAGCTGAAGCATGACTCTTTTATGCTTTAGTCAACCTGAATTGATGTCCACTGGAAGTAGAGGATTAAGGCTCTTTGAAGAAAGCTTAGAGCTTGGGGACAAAACGTTTGTGAGGGCATGTAGACAGGGAGAGAAAACTCATTATATCTGACTCATGCTTTTCTCAAAGTAAACTCAAACTAGTTGTTATTTCCCAAAACATATTTTCTATTTTTGAAGGATAATTGTTTAGCAAACCACTAAATTATGAGACATTTGAGTGACTTAGAAAATGGAGAGAGATAAGTAACTCTGGCCCTGAAAAAGCAAGATTTCACAATTAAAAAAAACAAACCATCTAACCTAGAAGAATTTGAAAGTCATTTTATAAAGCAAGACTTTTCTTGACTTAAGAGCTACATTATGGGACAATGGAGTTTTAAACACTACAAAATTCAGTGGTTTGCAATCAGAAAAAATGTCCATGTAATCCCACCATCCTGATTTATCCTTATAATCCCACTTATTTCTTGGAAAAACTGTTGGTGGTTTTAGCAAAGTTCAGATTCTTCTCTTAATGATCTTATCAGATTTCATTCCCTTGCATTTACTCAAGGATTTATCTCCAGCAATGGTTCTAGCTGAATCTTGTATTGCATAAAACATGCTGTAAACTTTGGAGTCATTATAAAAACATCACACACTTTCTTAAGCCATGTTTCCTCTTCTGTTACAAGTATAATTCTCTGTTCCCTTTTATTACACAATGTACTAAAGAGTTGTTTCCAATTTATCTCTTTCGGTTCTCTCTTAAACTCACCCTAACATTTCATTTTGTCCACAGAATTCCATTGAAACTTTTCCTATCAAGACTACCAAATATATATATATATGTAAATTGGAAATTAATACTCAGTTCTTACTTTACTTGTTTAGCAAAAATAGTGAGAGAAACAGACTTAATTGAAATACTTCTTTCCCACTACTCTGCTGGTTCCCTTCTTTCCTTACTGGCTAGCCATGTCCCCTAAGTTTCAGTGCTAGTCAGATCTTGTATGTCTTTTCTTCATTTCACTTACTACTAAAGTGCCCTCATAGAGTCTCTTGGTTTTAAAACCATTTATTTACTGATAACTTCCAAATGTTTATCTCCAGTTTAGATTTCTCCTTTGAACTACTGAGTTCTAGATCCATTTGTCTACTTCAGAGTCTGGGGTCTTTACTCTGTTCTCTGTCTATTAGAGACAAAGTGAAAGTGAAGTCGCTCAGTTGTGTCTGACTCTTTGTGACTCCATGGACTGTAGCCTACCATGCTCCTCTGTCCATGGGATTTGCCAGGCAAGAGTACTGCATTGGGTTGCCATTTCCTTCTCCAGGGGATCTTCTGTGACCCAGGAATCAAACCTGGGTCTTCCGCATTGAAGGTAGATGCTTTACCATCTGCGCCACCAGGGAAGTCACATTAGAGACAAAAGACAAGCTCAAAAGCAATCCCTAATCTTCCCTTCTAAGCTTGCTCCCACATTCCTTTTCACTCCTTCTCACTTCAGTTATGGCAGCACCATCCTTCTTAGACTGAAACCTTCGTGTTACAATGAATTTTCTTTCTGTCATACACATTTAAGAAATCCTGTTGACTCTGTCTTCCAAATAGCTTCAGAAAATGACCACTTCTCACCACCTCCACCACTCCCACTATGGTTCATTATACCATCTTCTCTCAAAAATCACTGTCAGAGCTCACAGGTGGTCTCCCTATGTATGCTCTTGTCACTCCTCACACAATTTATTTTCCACATGTCAGCTGCCAGCCAGAGCTATCCGTTTATGGATGTAGAATCGTATCACATCTCTGATAAAAACATTCTGCTTTACTCAGAGTAGATAAAGCCATTGTAATAGCCAGTAAGCCCACATTTCAGTGGTTCTTGACACAGGCTGCATATTAAAATCATGTTGGGAGATTCTAAATGACACCAGTATCTAGGTCTCATTCTCCGAGATTTTAGTTTAACCAGTTTTATAAGAGATTTGGGCTTTGATATTAAGGATATGTTCAGTTCAGTTCAGTCACTCAGTTGTGTCCAACTCTTTGCAACCCCATGAATCGTAACATGCCAGGCCTCCTTGTCCATCACCAATTCCCAGAGTTCACTCAAACTCACATCCATCGAGTCGGTGATGCCATCAGGCCATTTCATTCTCTGTCGTCCCCTCCTCCTCCTGCCCCCAATCCCTCCCAGCATGAGAGTCTTTTCCAGTGAGTCAACTCTTCACATGAGGTGGCCAAAGTATTGGAGTTTCAGCTTTAGCATCATTCCTTCCAAAGAAATCCCAGGGCTGATCTCCTCCAGAATGGACTGGTTGGCTCTCCTTGCAGTTCAAGGGACTCTCAAGAGTCTTCTCCAACAACGCAGTTCAAAAGCATCAATTCTTCGGTGCTCAGCTTTCTTCACAGTCCAACTCTCACATCCATACATGACTACTGGAAAAGCCATACCCTTGACTAGACAGACCTTTGTTGGCAAAGTAATGTCTCTGCTTTTGAATATACTATCTAGGTTGGTCATAACTTTTCTTCCAAGGAGTAAGTGTCTTTTAATTTCGTGGCTGCAATCACCATCTGCAGTGATTTCGGAGCCCCCCAAAATAAAGTCTGACACTGTTTCCACTGTTTCCCCATCTATTTCCCACGAAGTTATGGGACCAGATGCCATGATCTTCATTTTCTGAATGTTGAGCTTTAAGCCAACTTTTTCACTCTCCTCTTTCACTTTCATCAAGAGGCTTTTTAGTTCCTCTTCACTTTCTGCCATGAGGGTGGTGTCATCTGCATGTCTGAGGCTATTGATATTTCTCCCGGATATCTGGATTCCAGCTTGTGCTTCTTTCAGCCCAATGTTTCTCACGATGTACTCTACGTATAAGTTAAATAAGCAGGGTGACAGTACACAGCCTTGACGTACTCCTTTTCCTATTTGGAACCAGTCTGTTGTTCCATGTCCAGTTTTAACTGTTGCTTTCTGACCTGCATATAGGTTTCTTAAGAGGCAGGCCAGGTGGGCTGGTATTCCCATCTCTTTCAGAATTTTCCACAGTTTATTGTGATCCACACAGTCAAAGGCTTTGGTGTAGTCAATAAAGCAGAAGTAGATGTTTTTCTGGAACTCTCTTGCTTTTTCTATGATCCAGCAGATGTTGGCAAATTGATCTCTGGTTCCTCTGCCTTTTCTAAAACCATCTTGGAAAAATATGTTAGGTAACTATAAAAGGCAACCTGTACTGAGGCAACTCTAACCCTAAAACTTCCTCCCCCTCCCCTCAACACACAGTCTGATTCATTGGCTCAAAAACGTAGAAGCTTTTATATCATGGTCTGGATCCACTGTGTCTTTGAGGTGCTTTTTCTCCTCCCAGTTCATTCTGCTTTGGCGCTATTCAGTTTCTTTTCTATTCATAAAACATAGCAAACGTTTGTTCTCCTCAGAGGTTTTTCATTTGCTTAACTTTTTTCCATAACTTTATTGCCTTCCAACATAGTATATGTCTGGCATGCTTATTTCAGTCACAGTAGGGTAGAATATATGCTCCAGGAGGGCTAGAATTGTTTTTTTGCTATATTCCCAGCCCCTAGGGTGTCTATTGTCCATAATTAGATCTCAATAAGTATTTACTGAATAAACAGTCTATTTTATAATCTTTAGCTCAATGGAAACATGTAAGATACATTGAAGAAAAGTCTTAAAAAAAGAAAGAAACACACGTTTAAGAGGAGTGGAAATGGAAATATTCTCTTTTTGATGTGCTAATTTGAGTCATCAGTTAAATGCTCATGTGAAGATGTTCGCCACTAGGATGAAAAATGACTCAATAGTTCATGAGAGAAGCCAAAGGTTTAGGCATATACTTTGCTAGTTGTCCAATTAGAGCTGATGGCTGAAACACTGGGAATGAATTCCAGTCTCAATAAAGAGCATTCAGAAGGAAAAAGGGGGAGAAAAAAAATCACAAGAGGTTAAAGAGAAAGAATTCCTAAAAGGAACTGAGGTGCCAGAAAGTGTGTGAGGGACAGCTCACTGTGAAGTGAACTTTCCATAGGAAATGGCCCGGTTTCGTTGGCTTCCCTGACCACTGCTCTCATCGCACCCTCTACTTTCTCTTGATCCTGAGTCCAGATGCCAGGAACCATCTGCACAAATGTGGTTCCTCCTTCTATTCTTGCTACAGTAAGAGATTAATGAAGCTATCAGGGGACCACTGAGGCTTCACTCTTTTATGTGTCATTAAGGGACTCCTTTGTATTACTCAGATACAGAGTATCTCCTTTGTATTACTCAGGTGAAATCTGGGGCTGCATCCTGTGAATTTAGCCTCTTTTGAGTTCTCTGTGAGGTAATAATGCTACTTTGTATTCAAAATGGAGTTTAACTGGTAATGATAAGCATCTGCAGAGACTTCACAGAACCCTCAGCAGCAGGGAAATGTGGAGTGGAAGGTGCTAAAACTGTAATTAGAACAAGGCATCTGTCTCCCAGCTCCTACAGAGCAGCTACTAATCAATGTGATCACTCCTTTCGAGTGGGGAAGTGCACACCCATGGTTCTGTTGGACTTTTTCCCAGCCACCAGCTGACTGAATGCTGGTGGAGAGCACCCCTGGCTTTGGAGAGGGAGAAGAAAGCATTATTGCTTAGTAAATGTAGCTGTTCACTTTTAAAAAGGTGTTTGGTGGGGGCATGTCTTGATTTCCATTTCCTGTAAATAGCCTATTTGCAGAACAATCTGGAGGCCAATTTTTTCTAGAAGTATGGCTCACTCTGAAGCAGTTTCAGACTGATTATCCAGGATCTTTGATTTCTTCTCCCATAGGTTTACTTGCCCTTCGTAATTTTGATCCCTTCTGGCAGGTTTATTGAGGAAGAGAAAGAAGATTTAATGCAATCATACCAATTTTCCATCTATTACCAATTCTGATTTGGGCAGCATTTTCCAATGTATGGAAAATTAAAATTCATCTTCTATAAAATTCATCTGTAAGAATCTTCTTGAAGAAAAAGAGTGCTTTAATCCAATACTTTGGAGAATGCTGGATATTATATCTCCCTTTTTAGAAATTCACAGTGCACACAAGGTATTAAAGGCTTCTAACTGTACTACAATAAAGAAACTGGTTTAAACTCTGTTGAACCCAGCATGGCCCAAACTTATTGCTCTAGGAAGTTTTTCTTTTCTTTTTTGAGGACATAAAACAGAATTAATGTTCCAAAGAAAAGGCTTTAGTAAAAGCTAAATTAAATATTTCTCATCATTGACATTTAAATTATGCTTAAAATGATGTACAGAGATTTCCCGAGAATTTCTTCATTTCCACTTTCTATTACCACTAATAACTGCATGTTACATAATCATTTGTGATAAGTGGGTCAGGATTCTCGCTCATTCTTCTCAAAAGAATAAAAATATGTCAATCCTTTTATCATGATGATCAGCGTACTTAAAAACTGACTCCTATTCTCATCCAATATAGCCCCAGAAGACAGTCTAGGGTACAGTCTGTCTTTTCCACAGATGTTGATGCTTCGTGTCTCTGAGAATTCCACACCAGACTGAGACAGCCTACTCTTTCTTTAAATCTTCACATTGGAGAGTGTTCAGGAACTGATAGCATGTAAGATAATTTCCTAAGAAGCTGAAAAAGAAGGCTCACTCAGCAGTGCATTAGGTCACATGTTCATGTAAAGACATGAGGCAGATATTAATAATGTAGCATATATACATTTCCATAGAGAATAAGAGTACAAATAACTGTAAAGGAAAGAAAATTTAAAAAAGACCCCACAAAATAAGTAGTAGAAAGAATATGGTTATGATGACTATAACATTAGTTAAATGCCTTACAGGGCATGGTGGAGTACTAACCAAGAGAATTATTAGACATTTCTGAAGTGTAAAATCACTTGACTCAAGAAAGAGTAAGTCAATATGAAAAAAAAAAACACCTGGAGAAGCCAGCTGAAATACATCATAACTCTGTTGAGAAGGCCAGATAAAAAAGTAAGGAAAAGTCACCAAATGATTAAAAAGCTTTTATTTTATACCTGAAAAGTCAGTTATAAAGATACATAAACTGTAGGTTTTGCCTTAGAGAGAGATTATGGTTAATAGGAACATCCTTTTGTTTTTCCAAATGAGGAGATTTATGGGTTGCAGAAGGAAATCTCGAAATAAAATGTCCTAGAAATGGTTTCGAAGAAGGCAATGGCACTCCACTCCAGTACTCTTGCCTAGAAAATCCTATGGGCAGAGGAGCCTGGTAGGCTGCAGTCCATAGGGTCACTAAGGGTTGGGTATGACCACTTTCACTTTTCACTTTTGTGCACTGGAAAAGGAAATGTCAAGCCACTCCAGTGTTCTTGCCTGGAGAATCCCAGGAACGGGGGAGCCTGGTGGGCTGCCGTCCATGGGGTCGCACAGAATTGGACACGACTGAAGTGACTTAGCAGTAGCAGCAGCAGAAAAATGGTTTAGGGTGTGAGTGTGCATGCCTATGTGTGTGTGCATGTGTGTGTGGTATGGGGAGTGAAATGAGGAACAAGGGTAGGGGAGAGAGAAATTTTTAAAATTATAGATGACTGCAAGACCAAAATATATATATATTTGTAAATATGGTTGGATGTGTAGTATGCTGTGTAACTCTCCTTTCTCTGTTTCCTCAAGGGTTTTCAGAAAACAAGAAAAAACAAACATTTTTTCCAGTGCTTGCTTTCTGCAGTTTGATATATTTCTATTTAATGTTTCATTCTTCCATAGGAAGAAGATTTAGACATTTAGTTTCCACCTAAACAGGAAATATTAGCAACTGGATTGAGGAAATTTTAATATGTAGCAGACTTAAGGAACAGTGAAAAAGAAAGATTACTATTTTAGTGTGAGAGATATCATCATAAAAGTTATGTGACTCCATCTTGAAAGATAAATACTAATATTGTTTGAATTCTAAACTTATATATTTGAATTCACCTTAATTCACATTTATTGAAGAAAGTTTACACAAAGACGACTCCATCTAAGGGTCTTACTTTAGTGGTAGGTGCTTAGACTCAAGGTGTCAGACATTCATTCACATTGAGCATATTAACAGCTTTAAAAACAAACTTGGTTCTGCATGTCTAACCAGCTTTGTTGATCTTTTCTCCACATTCATTATTAATCTTTGCACAGAGTCATTAAGTGTCTCAGTCAGTATTCTCCAGAGAAATGGAACCAATAGGATGTATGTGTGTGTGTGTGTGTGTGTGTGTGTGTGTGTGTGTGGTGTAAAGAGATTTGCTTTAAGGAATTGTCTTAAGTGATTACAAAGGCTGGTACATCCAAAATCTGTAGGGTGGGCTGTCAGGCTGGAGGCCAGAGAAGAGCCAACTTCAAGTCTGAAGGCTGTCTGCTTTGGATAAAGTAAAGGATAAAATATAAGTAAAGACAAGAAGATGATGGTGATGTAATCAAGAAGAACAACAATAACAACGGAAGACCGTCTATAATTAAAGCAAGAAGAAACCATAAGCCTCGATATTTGTTAAAAAACCGTAGAACTCCACCCTGAGCGTTTTTCCACATTTGGTGTTCTATATGTAAAAAACAGTGTTAAAAGTTACTTCATACACACAGTGATCTTGCAAATAATGAGAAAAACAATGGTAAAGAACGATTTACCAATGAGAAATACATACATGCATTTTCAGACTGTTGATTCATTTGTTTTACTTGAACTAAATATCTTTTGTTCATTTTCCAATCACACTCTTGGAAGGAGAAATTTTACCACGTTTCTCCAGAGTCATAAAAATCCAAGGTAAATTCTAGATCGAAATAAGCAGGATTTAAGTTTCAGCTTGCCAGTAGAAAGCAGGATTTTGTGAATTTTTCCACCATTTCAATAAACACTGTCAAAAAACATTCTACTTTGATATTCTTAAACCTAAAAGATTTGAATTCATTTAATGTTTTTGAAGAGCGTGTATCTGTTGCCTCTAGGGAATAGTCTCTGTTCTTCTTTCTCCAATCCAACTCTATTCTCCACAGGGTGTCTATATTACCAAATTGCACTATCTTTATTCCATGTACTTTAAACTCTCCAATGGTTAAGGTGTACACAGCAGGACTCAGCAGTTACTTGTTCTAAATCTGTTCAAAATCCTCCCACCCTAACTGCTGGCGCGGCCGGGTCCGGTGCCAATCAGATAGTTCATTGTTCTTGGTAGCTCACACAGCTGCTCATCAAATGCACAGCTGTGGCACTGACCTTTAATAATATTATTCAGAGACTCAGCCTCACTTTATGAAACAGGCATGGCCTCATTTAAAATTCCCCAGAATCTGCTATTGGCTTTGTAATTGAATCTATATTTTGTTAAACTGTGAAGGAAGTTTTTTTTAAAAAAAATCAACAATCAAATATTATATTAATAAAACTTGTTCAGGATCTGTACAATGCAGCTAATATCAAAATGGTCTTTCTGTATATGAAATTCAGGGAAAGTAAAACAGAAGGGGCTTAAATAATTTGAGAAAATGTTCATATGTTGCTGCCTCAGTGTTCCCTAGGAAACAGAAAATTATTATTAAGAGTTTTATTGAAGATAAGGTTTGAAGCAAAATAAGTCTAGTGTTTATTAGAATGAAAATTTTAGGTAATTGGATATCTATCATTAGCTAGGATATATCTTTAGATATTTTGAGGCCTATTTTACAACTTTACAAGATTTCTGTGAGGTGTTTTCTTTTTTTTTTTTTTTTTTTTTTTACAGTTAACATGACTATTCAATAAATGTATATTACCGAAGGGATGAAGCCTGATATTTCTTTTTTAAATTTTTAAGTTATCATGCATTAAAACTGATTTTTTCAGGTATATAGCTGTATATCCAAGATGTGAGAATTATAACACATCCATAGATTTGGGTTACTACCACAATTAGGAGACAGAACTCTTCATAGGCCTTCAAAACTCCCTCATGCTATATATTTAGAGCTTCATTTTTCCCAACTTCTGTAGCCTTAACCTCATCACTATAGTTTTGTCTTTCTTGACAATGTCATGAAATATAATTATAAATAAAGGTGATTATTTAACACTAGCTTCTTTCACTTAGCATAATGAGTTTAAGATTTATCAATAGCTTGTCCCTTTTTGTTGCTGAATAGTATTTCACATATGACTTTACTACATTTTTTAGAAAAAAATTTTACTCATTGTAGGGCATTTGGATTGTCTCCAATGTGTTAGTCACTCAGTTGTGTCCAACTCTTTGTGACCCCATGGACTGTAGCCCACCAAGCTCCTCTGTCCATGGAATTCTCCAGGCAGGAATAGTGGAGTGGGTAGTCACTCCCTTATCCAGGGGATCTTCCTGACCTAGGAATCAAACCCTGGTCTCCTGTATGGCAGGCAGATTCTTTACCATCTGAGCCACCAGGGAAGCCCATCCAGTTCTGGGTAATTTGAGTTGCCATTGAAATTTGTGAACAGGTTTTTATGTGATTATATGTTTTCATATTTCTTGTCTAAATACCCAAGGATAGCGATCTGGCATGGGTGTTTTTAACTTTATAAAGCACTGCCAAATTATTTTATAGAGGTGTATCATTGTTGGTATTGTACCAGCAATGTATGAGAGTTCCCGTTGTTTTATATCCTCATCAGGATTTGATATAATCATACAACTTTGGTATTATTTACTTAAGTCATTCTAATGTGTTGTAATTATATCATATAGTGATTTCAATTAGCATATTATTAACAGTTAATGATGTTGAACAACTTTTCATGTATTCATTAGACAACCATAGAATCTCTTAAAGTATCTGCTCAATCCTTTGCTCAGTTTTTAATTATGCTGTTTGATTTCTTGTTTTGAGAGTTCTTTATGTAGTCTTAATGATTGGTAATTTGCAAATATTTCTTTCAGTCTGTGGCTTATATTTTCATTCTTTTATCAATATATTTCACATAGCAAAAGCTTTTGATTTTTGATGAATTATTTTATATATATTTTCCTTTTGTAGATCAAAATCTATTTGTCTGAAAATATAAAAATATTTTCATTTTCCCCCCAAATTTCATAGCTTTATATTTTCCACTTGCATCTATGGTCTGCTTTGAATCAATTTTTCATATGATATTTGAGATTTAAGTTGAGATTTTTTTTTTTGCATATGAAATTTTTAAAAAGAATTGTTTTTTGCAGTCATGTCAAAATCAAATGATCCTATTTGTGTGGTTCTATTGGCTTGGCCAAAAAGTTCATTTGAGTTTTTTCCATTATACCATATAATGGAACCTGAAAAACCTGAAAAAACTTTTTGGCCAACTCAATATTTCTGGACTTGTTATTCTGTTCCATTGATCTATGAGTCTATCCTTCTGCCATACCAAAGTCTTGGTTATTGATATAGATAGTTATTTGATACCCAAGGAGTAATATTCTGTACACAGTTTTATTTAAGTCTGGAGATGAGAGAAGAAGTTGAGGTTGGGGATCTAAAGTTGTTATTACATAGAGAGACTATTTAAAAATAATGGCACTGAAGGAGAGAAAAAAGAGGGGAGAGAGAGAATGGCAGGAAGAGAATATGGATTCAAGTTAAATCCTTTTATGCTCCAACACTTAGAAGTAAAGTAGAAAAGGTTTAGAAGGAGAGGCCAGTTAGATAAGTAAAAAATAAGAGTGTGATATCATAAAATATGGAAGAAAAACATTTCAAAAAGCAGCATGTGAGAAACTGGCAAAACACAGCTGAGAGTTAAAGCAAGCTGAGTATGAAGAAATGAATGAAACAAATCTTAATTTTCATGTTTAAGAAATGAACAGGAATTGAGGAAAATGATAAATGGATAATATCAATAACATTCTGGAGAAGTTTCAATATGAAAGATAGCACAAAAATGGAGAATTAGCTGGAAGGGGATATCAAAGTAAAGAGGTTTTTGTTTTGGCTGTTTTTTGCTTTTTTCAGTTTTGTTTATTTTGGTAACATGAAAGCATGTTTGATACAAATGGGCATGACCTAACCGGGAAAGATAATTGTTGATTCATAATTGAGGCACTAGACAGGAGCAGAGGCTTGGTGAGGAATTGTCTGCAGGGGACTTCCCTTGGTTTACCAGATTGGGGAAGGGGGTCTTGCTTGAATCCGTTCTAAAGTGTAACGAAAAGAGATACAGGGTATTTGCAGCATCTGTTTCATTGTTTCTTTATATTTTTGATTCTGTTTTACTTTGCAGTTGTTAAATCTGTATACATGGAGTTTTGATTGACTGATTTTTGTATAGATGAAATTTAAAACCTCTGTTATACATATATCCACCAGTGGGCATTATTAGCATGCTGAGTAGAGTGTTGGTTGTGTAACTCAACACTCTGAATGCTGTGTTGGGCCTTATTTTTCCAGAGTTGTGTTGTTGTTTGTTTTTTGGCAGCGTTGAGGGTGGGTTTGTGCATCTTAGTTCCCCCACCAGGAATGGAACCTGTGTCTCCTGCAGTGAAAGCTCAGAGTCTTAACCACTGGATCACCAGGGAAGTCCCTCAGAGTTATTTATTCAGTCATTCCTTCAAGGGAAATGAAATGATTTAGTTGGAGCTAAATAAATAAAAAAGTGAAATAAAAAAGCATGCTAACATATGTGGCTAAACAATTGGAAATCCATAGCAAATGAAACCACTTACATCCTTTGTGAAAGTGAAAGTCGCTTAGTCATGTCTGACTCTTTGCAACCCCATGCTGTCACAGTCCTTGAAATTCCCCAGGCCAGAATACTGGAGTGGGTAGCCTTTCCCTTCTCCAGGGGATCTTCCCAAACCAGGGATCAAACCCAGGTCTCCCTCATTGCAGGCAGATTTGTTACCAGCCAAGCCACAGGGAGATCAGTCCTGGGTGTTCATTGGAAGGACTGATGTTGAAGCTGAAACTCCAATACTCTGGGCACCTAATGCAAAAAGCTGACTCATTTGAAAAGACCCTGATGCTGGGAAGGATTCAGGGCAGGAGGAGAAGGGGACAACAGAGGATAAGATGGTTGGATGGCATCACCAAGTCAATGGACATGAGTCTGGGTAAACTCCGGAAGGTGGTGATGGACAGGGAGGCCTAGCGTGCTGTGGTTCATGGGGTCGCAAAGAGGCAGACACGACTGAGCAACTGAACTGAACTGATCTGAGTCACAAAAGAAGCCCAAGAATACTAGAGTGGGTAGCCTATCCCTTCTCCAGTGGATCTTCCTGACCCAAGAGTTGAACGAGGGACTCTTGCATTGCAGGCGGATTCTTTACCAACTGAGCTCATAGGGAAGCCCTTCACTAATAGTAAATTAAAGAGATCAGTATTATTCCATTGCAGATATCAGTTATCACTGTCTAGCCTACACTGCCACACCATCTCAGCAATGGCTGGGCAGTCAATGCCTAGCACAGCACCATTTACATAGAAGATTAAGAAAAATACCTTTGGGACCTAAAAAGTGAATATTTTTTTATACATATAAGTAATATCTATCTAATCAAATAAAATTATTTATTTAATATAATTTTGATAAAAAAGAAAATAACCATAGGATACAGTTCTCTGTCCTTTTACAATGGTTGAAGACTTACATGCTTCTTGGTGTAAATGTAGATAGTAAATCTTGTGGTAAAGTAATTGATGATCAGGCAAACAGAAAAAAAGTACATAAAAGCTATGACATATCAATAAAAATTATTCCAAGCTCCAAGTGAAGATTTTTCCTTATCACACTATTTATAAAGAATTATGATCACTTTAATTTCATAGCTAAATAATGTATTTTATATGTGAAACATGATTGCAAACTATTTCCTGTATAGGGAGGGAGGAAAAACACTTTCTTTTCTATGTTCTATATATTGGTATACGTATATCTTGCTTTTTTTCTGAAAGATTTATATCGATAGTTGTATAGATAACAAAGGCTATATGGAGGCATAGAAAGCATTCAGCCAAAACTGTTGCAAACAAATATGCTGGCAGCATAAACTCTATTGATTGGATCTTGTGAATTCATAAATCAGATTTTCCCCACATATTCATTCAAATTGCAAAGCCAAAAACACTTTACAATTTGTTTTGAACTTTTTTGGTACATTAAGAAAATGATTTTTGAATCATGTAAGTTTTTGTTTCAAAATTTAGACAATCAAAGCTCAATTCCTATACCAGTTATCTCCTCAAAACATTATTTGTATAAATTTTAGGTACATCAAAGTCATAGTTTATATTAAATAAATCTAAAAAGCATGTTCTTTTTATTGAAGTTTTTTTTAAAATAAGTAGTCTGATCACTATTTTGATTATTCTAAATAGCATAGTCTTTCATTCCCAGATAATATTTCATGACCATATGGTGACTCATTTTGAATAATGCCTGGCAATTGAAGTGACAATAGCTATTTCTTCATAATTCCCAACAGAGATTAAAAGTGAAAAATTCAATCTTATGAATCTTTTCAGAAATCTTGGCACCTAATTTGTCTCAAAAATAAAAGCAAACAAAAAACTTACATTTTTTATGCAAAAGGGAGTATATCTTGGAGGAAGTCCTGGAACTGAAGTCAGAGGAATTAAAGTTCAAGCACAGGTTCCGTCACTTTCTAAGTGAGATGCCTGGATTCCCTCCATCTCTCTAACTCTTGACTTTCTCAACTGCAGGACAATGCGGTAGCACTATTTACTTCCTCTGTCACAAGTTAACGGTAAATATCAAATCGAATGAAATAATGTATAATTGCTATTACTAAATGGGTGCCTGACAGGGCCTGAGTACTGTGATCAGTATGTTTTCACATGTGCATTTGTTTTTGACCCCCTCAACAATCCCATCATGCTTATCTCATTTTAGTAATAAAGAGAGTCAGCCTGAGAGAGTTTATACAACTTTTTCCAGGTCATATGATGATAGAAGAGCCAAGACTTTGCCGTTGTTCATTGTTAAGTTGCTAAGTCATGTTGAACTCTTTGCAACCCCATGAACTGTAGCCCATCAGGCTTTTCTGTCCATGGGATTTCACAGGCAAAAGTACTATAGCAGTTGCTATTTCCTTCTCCAGGCGGTCTTCCTGACCCAGGGATCAAATCCAAGTCTACTGCATTGGCAGGTGGATTCTTTAACACTGAGCCACCAGGGAAGCCCCGGGGAGCCAAGACTATATCCCAGATTTTGTGAAGTAGAAGCCCAGGCTCTCAAAACACCCATACTTCACAGATTTTAACTGTTTTGAATAAAAAGATTCAAGCTATTTGAGAGCTGTTTTCATCAAACAACATGTTAGAATTTTAAAGAAACATTTGGAAAGTCTAATTAATTTGGTTTCTTTCTCATCTTGGACAGAGTACTCTCTTTGCCTTGGTTTCTGCCAGTGAAAAATAAGGGAGATATTCATAGGTAACCTCTGCTAAATTCATTTAATGCACTAGATTGAAGAAAAGAGATAGAAAATATCAATTTTTTCAGGGATTTTTTTTAAAGAAATAACTTGATTTTACTTATATCTTAGAAGTAAGGTGACCAACTGTGTCAATTTATATAGGATTCAGAAGGAGGACATAGGATTTTGAATGCTAAAACTAAGAATCATATCTTATGTTCAGCTGTTCAGTTGTGTCCAACTCTTCGCAATCCCATGGACTGTAGCCCATCAGGCTCCTCTGTCTATGGGATTTCCCAGGTAAGGATACTGGAGTAGGTTGCCATTTCCTTCTCCAGGGCATATTCTGATCCAATAATAAAACTGAGTTTTATTATCCAGGCAAATCAGGATGAGTTAGTCACTATACTTATAAGCTTAGAATCAGTCTTCTTTTATTAAATAGATCTAGGCTTCATTTACACAGACCAGGTATCCCTTGATTTCCTTCTAATTGATTAGACAGTCTTTGAAAAAAAAATATATATTGAACTGGAATTCTTACCCACTCCTGTTGATAATCCAGAACTAAACTGGAATAAACAAGCAGAAAACCTCAAATCCTGCTGTATTATATACCAACAGCATAGTCTTTTGGCTATAAGTAGTAAAAACTAATTCAATGTTGCATAAACTAGAAAATTAATTTTGTCTTATAATGACATGGGGCATCTCATGGAAGCTTATGCAATGGAACTACAGTTGAGTCTCAGAAATGAATTGGAACCAGGGGCAAGTTCCCTTTGTTTCTCAGTTGCTCTTCTTTTTGTATTTCCTCCAATCTCCCTCTTCCCAACTTTGTGAGCCTCAAGTTCACATGGTGAAAAACATGACAAGTACAGCTAAGATGCAATGTATTACAGCCAAGGTGATGGACCTTAAAGGAGAAGTTGTCTCTTTGGGCCCAATTTCAAATTCCTAGGAAAAGACTGACATTGTCCTTCAATCATTGGCTGAAACTAGGGTACAGGGTCATGAAACAGGAACAAGACTGTAGAGAATCACTTCTGTAACCAAGTGGATAAGCCCAGAGGGACAGTTCCTAAAAACGAAAAAAAAAAAAAAAGAGCTAGGCAGACAGCATACATGGCATCTATTATGCTATTTCAGTTAGCTTCAGAGACAGAAAATAACTCACACACATTTACTGAAAATTAAAATATTAAAGTGAAACTATATGTTCATGTCTGATGGGTAAACAAGAAATTGTCCAGGTTTCTCTGCTTTCATCTTAAAGTTGTTCCTTGTTTTAATTGAAAATTCTGGTGCAGAGTTATGTCACACAGACCCACAAAGTATTCAACACTATCATTTGCAATATTTCTGGAGAAACAAGAACCTCCTTTTCTAGGAAGTTAATTCACAAGTAAAATAATTCAACTTACAGAAAAACAAACATGTTTGGATAGCCTAACCAAATTAAAGTTGTGACTGATGTATTTCAGACTATTTTGATTTTTTCTTTCAGAAAAAAAGAAAGATAGATAAAAGCAAATACTATTAGGCCACCAATACCTTGAAATCATGTAGCTATGGGTCGGCTTCTTTAAGCAGTCTTTTCTGACAATTTCAGTTATTTCTGTTCTTTACTTTCTCTGAATTTGTTTATATTTAAAGTTAGTACCACTATATATTACTTGATTATTTTAATTGATTCTAGTAATGCACTGTGAGAATATAAATTACTTGAGAGTTGGGCTAATATTTTTATAGTTTTTAACAGTCTCCTTTTCTTCTTGATCTTTATTTTTATTTTCCTCCTAGTCTTCATTCTGGCAATCTCTTCTTCATCATTTATGGAACAATAAATAAATTTTGTGGAGCTATATACCTTTCTCTAACTTGGGTGCTAGAAGAGACAAAAAGAATAAGAACAAACATTTATTGAGTGGTTACTATGCACCTGGCAACTTTGTAAGTGCCTTACATTGATTGTCTCACTTAATCCTCCTAGAAGCCTGTAGATGTTAGATGTTATTTCATTTATTTTACAGATGAAGACACTTTAACAGGTGAAGAAACAAAGAAACTAAACTGAGACTTTAGTAGTCTTCCCTAAACACCAGGTAATAAGGAGATTTCAACACTTGGCATGCTCTTGACTCTCATATAATATGCCATTCCCATATTTCAGAAAATTTTAGATTTAAAATAAATTTTGTGAAAATTTAGGACAAGTACTCAAGTAATTTTATTCTCTCCTTAACTCCCACATTCCATATTGCCTAATGGCTAATTTGAGCTGTAGATATAGTTGGAATCAAGTGAATATTTTTGATTACTTCATAGTTTACAATAAAGAATAAATAGTAATTAAATTGTATTCACCTGGAATTTGCTTGCTTTGATCTGATGCTCTATTATAGAAGTTTGCTTTTTGTGCTCAGAAATTTTGTTTAGTTTGAATTCTGATGACATATTGTGTTTCATTGCCAATGTCTGACTAATTCTCCATATATAAAATCAAAAGTACTTACTTCCTGTGCAAAGTTTATGTATATAAGAACTAGTTTTAGTCTAGCTGGGTCACATACTGAGAAAATGATGTACATCCCTCAGTGAGGTCAGGGAGCATGCATTCCCCAGAAACAAGAATCAATGATTAATTGAGTGATCAAGTTAATGTAAAAATATTTACATTAAACATAATTTAACTTCAAGCCATATTTTCCAACACATATATAAATACAGATGGTATATTAGTCTTGGAAAATTAAGATATGGAATTTACTAAGAGAACAGGGATAACATTTAAAGAATTTCTATTTTAGTAAGATTCTATTTTTTGGCATAAAGTATCTTCTATTCTATATATGCCATCTTCAGCCTACTTTCAATTATACCAGATACTTTGCAAAGTTTTTCTAATATCAGTTACTTAAGTTAATAGTGTTTCAAACAGAGTCAAGGCGAGAAGTTATGATAAACTCTACTGTGATCATGTTGAGGTGTTGTTAACTTCCTTTAATACAAATGGACCAGACAACAACAGAAAGCCAATCATGCCAATAAAAATAAAGACATCTATAGAAAATGAGATAAATTGTTCAGAGTAAGTTTCTTCTAAGATTTTTGCTTGAATAACTGAAATATACTCACCACTACAAAATGTTTTTTGAGTAAATGACAGACTTGAGTTTTTTTATGATGTATCTAAGATGGTAATGAAGAACCAATCATTTGGCAAAAAAATACAGAACTAATGAGTCTTACCTAGTGTTTCAGAACTGAAATCTTCATCCTTACAGGAGGCAGGAAAACATGGCAAAAGGACACACAGTTCTTACAACAAGGATAGCCAGTTGTGCCCACTTAAAATAAGAGTGACTCGCTGGCAAGGGTTGGAGAAGGGTGGGATGTTCACATGGTTCCAGTTAATATTTCTGTTGGTAGCAAGGCAAACCAACAGCAAGCCTGTAAAGAGAAGGTATGGTGCAAAGTAGGTCCAGAACTCTCTAATTCCTTGTTGGCAGAAAAGAATCTATGGAAGAAACAGGAACAGAAGCATAGGAGGAACAGACAGGCCAGTTGTTGAAGGCAACTAGGAGATCATCTTGCCTAAGAGAAAGCTGAAGGCCAGAAAAATCAACCAATATACTCAAGTTCACATAATTCATAAGGAAAGGTCGTGTTTTTTCTACCAGCTCTGAGAGTCCTTGCTACTTTGTAGTTTGCATTTCTTTTTCACTCCTATAAGCAAATGAGAAGCCTCCTTCTCCTATTTCCATCCCTTAAATTCCTTTAACTGCAAGCAACTTATCTTGTGATTTCAGGGAAAGGGGCTGTAAATATTCTTTGAACCTCTCAAGAGCTGCCAGCTAATTGGTTGATCCATTACTCTTTTAAGCAAAAGGGAATATTTGTTATTCTATTTATTCTATACATCAGAAGCCTTATTTATTTTTAAAAAACACAGATTTGCAATTTATTGATTTATTCTGGAATAGCTTTAGTTATGCAGAGGTATAACAAAATAACAAGACAAAAATAACATTTTCTCTTGAAGCTTAATATCTATAGGGAAGATTATTAAGATATTGAATTCTCCAGACTTAAAATCCTTGACTATTTATGAAATTATATTCAATATAATTTGCCAGCACTGAAATAAGCAAGGTGCAAGCTATGTGTAGATAAACATTATGAGATCTTTTATGACTTCAGAATCAGGCTCCACTCTAACATTTCAACTTGTTATCCAACTTTATGACTCAAAACCCTCTCAAGCAGTCTAAGTGCTAGAATGTTTTACATTATTGAATACGTTATTTCAGGTACTAGGTCTTGTCAGTGTATTATGTGCATTATCTGATTGTATGTTCAAAGCAGCCTTATAAGATACATAGTATTCTAAGCCTCACTTTCAGATATAGTGACCAGTCAGTTCAGTTTAGTTCAGTCACTCAGTCATGTCAGATTCTTTGTGACCACATGGACTGTAGCATGCCAAGCTTCCCTGTCCATCACCAACTCCTAGAGCCTGCTCAAACTCATGTCCATCATGTCGGTGATGCCATCCAACCATCTCATTCTCTGTTGTCCCCTTCTCCTCCTGCCCCCAATCCCTCCCAGCATCAGGGTCTTTTCATTTCTTTGCATCAGGTGGCCAAAGTATTGGAGTTTCAGCTTCAGCATCAGTCCTCCCAATGAACATTCAAGAAGATATAGTAATCAGGATACAGTATTTCTTCTACATTTATAATAAGTGAAAAAACCAATATTGACACTCATGTGTGTCTGGATCCAGTGTGCCTTAAACACTGTGTTACATGAAATAAAAATTATTTTTATGTCCCATTCCCAGGACATACTATGCCTTGTTTTGACCCCATGTCTGTGTCCTTAGTTATAGTTATACAGTTAGTATAACTGACTGGTATTCAGTCTGACATTTTCTACTTTTGAAATAATTTCACAATATAAGAGGCTCACCGCTGTCAATTTTTATATGAAACCTACTTGGATGCTTCTAATTAGGATTGATCATATCCACTTATGAGATTCTCAAGTAATATTATGCAACTTATAAGACTTTGAATGGCTACACATCAGTTTATAAACTACTTAATGGTAGAACTGGAATCTACTTGTCCTTGAATCTCCATGATTTAAGTCAGCATGTAGAAAGAGATTTGGTGTAAAATTAATTGAAGAAAAGCCTGTATATGACTGTATTTTATACCTCCTTCCCTATTTGTCTTCCTTCCAATGTTGTATAGGAAAAGAGCAATTTTGTGACCAAGTAAGACATGTATTTCTCTTTGGCAAAAAGCTATTCTGTCTTTTGTCTTTCTCATCATTGTTTTTCTTTTCTTTTTTTTTTTTTTCATTTTTTTATTTTCTATGCAGAAAATTTCTCATAAGGATGAACCAAAGATGAACAATGGATGTTCAAAACAATGTGTGAACATGTGTAAACATCATGTGAGTGTGACTGTGAAAAATCAGAAAGTTACCTCTCAGGAATCAGTGTGTCTTTAGATATGCTGATCACCACCCACACACCACAGGAAAGATCTTTTGTCCTACTGCCAGTTTCTGATTTTGTGATGGGTGTGAAATGACAAGATGCCATGGTAATTTTGTTTGCTGTCAATGTCCTTATGGGTTTTGATGAATGTGTCAAACAGTAGAGTGCATAGCACACTTTAAGAAATAGAACATTTGTTTCATGAGGTAAATGTTGACATTCTTTTCAATTTTATTGGAGGAACTCCTGGAACACTTCAGAAGGTGAAATTCTTGTATGGAGTCTATCAAACATTTCATTTTCTAATCCTTTACTCCTTACAAAGCTAAACTGGAGTGTGCCCAGATTTTCTAATGTCTTAACCAAAAGAATAGCAGTAATTATTGAAAAAGCAGCTTGACATCATTTCAAATGCACCAACTGTGGAGTTATATTTGAAATTATATATATATATATATATATATATATATATATATATATATATTCCTGACCCAGGAATTGATATATATATATATCTTCTTGACCCGGTTCTATTCCTGGGTCAGGAAGATCTGCTGGAGAAGGGATAGGCTACCCAATCCAGTATTCTTAGGCTTTTCTTGTGGCTGAGCTGGTAAAGAATCTGCTTGCAATGTAGGAGACCTGGGTTGGGAAGATCTCTGGAGAAGGGAAAGGCTACTCACTCCAGTATTCTGGCCTGGAGAATTCCATGGACTGTATAGTCCATGGGATCGCAAAGAGTCAGAGATGACTGAGTGACTTTCACTTTTCACCATATGAAGGAATCAAATCCAGTCAAATACGGCCAAATTTAACAAAGCTTATTCTTGATTCTCAGAACTATTGACCCTATTCTTATAAAGAAAGGCATTCCCAAACACTGAAATATCTCTGAAGTATTGCGTGGGCAAATAAAGCAAATGTGTCTTCATGAACTAGCAGTCACAGGAATGTATTAAAGGGCTTTGGAAGTGGATGGGGTGAAACCAAGGAGCTTCCTATCAAGATGGAATATTACTTGAAAACAGTTACACCCTATGTATGTTAATCCTGTCAGGAAGCAGATAGACTCAATACAGAGATTAAAATGAAGTAGTTACTTGTGGAAACCCAGACAGCAAGAGTTACTATCATCATTATCCCTAAAGGCAGGAAAAAGAGAAATTGTGAAATAGTGAAAACTGAAGTCTTTCAGGAGGGGCTACTAAACAGAGGTTTAGGCACAGAGGGACATAGCCTCTAATAGAAATGCAGATCAGAGCAGGGTGGGAGCAAGAAAGGTATACCTTTAACTCTGGTTTTCTCTCTGACCTCTTCTTTGTGTCTGCTTTGGAGGAAAGGGTGACAGACTCTGTGAGAGTTAGCCTGAAGTGCAGGGACAGAGAAGGGCAACCAACCAACCTGAGGAGAGAGGATGCTAACAAAATAGAAACAGCATGTTCTCTTCTCAACACTAAGTATGAGGCGGGGGGGGAACATATAAAGAGGGAAACCTAAAACCTTGTACCTAGGAAAAAATCAAAATGAACTTCTCTACTGAGCAGACATTGAGTGGTAACATTAAAAAAAAAAAAAAAAAAGGAATGGAGGTGCAGACCAACTTCCAGTAATTTCATACCTATAGTGAGCATAGTTGTGAAGTATTCATCTAATACCTTCATTAAAGAAGGCTTGGTTTACTGTCATGGGTGTCGTCATTATTGCTGTTAAATTGTGAAATGGTGTCCCACTTTTTGTAATCACATGGACTATAGCATGCCAGGTTCCTCTGTCCTCCACCATCTCCTGGAATTTGCTCAAATTTATGTCCATTGAGTTGGTGATGCCATCTATCATCTCATTCTCTGCAGCCCCCTTCTCCCTTTGTCTTCAATCTTTCCCAGCAGCAGGGTCTTTTCCAGAGTTGTCTGACTGTGTCAGGTGGCCAAGGTACTGGAGCTTCAACTTCAGCATCAGTCCTTCCAATGAATATTCAGGATTGGTTTCCTTTAGGATTGACTGATTTGATCTTGCAGACAAAGAGACTCTCAGGATCTTCTCCATCACAATTCAAAAGCATGCAGACCTTTGTTGGCAAAATAATGTCTCTGCTTTTTAATATGCTGTCTAGGTTTGTATAAACTTTCCTTCCAAGGAGAAAGCATCTTTTAATTTCATGGCTGCAGTCACCCTCCACAGTGATTTTGGAACCCTAGAAAATAAAATCTATCATTGCTTCTAATTTTCCCCTTCTATTTGCCATGAAGTGATGGGAACAGATGCCACAATCTTAGTTTTTTGAAAGTTGAATTTCAAGCCAACATTTTCACTCTCATCTTTCATCCTCATCAAGAGGTTCTTTAGTTCCTCTTTACTTTCTACCATTAGAGTGGTATCATCTGCATCTTGGAGGTTGTTGATATTTTCTCCAGAACTCTTGATTCCAGATTGTGAATCATCCCAGGCCATCACTTTATTTGATGTACTCTGCATAGATATTAAATAAGCAGGGTGACAATATACAACCTTGTACTTCTTTCCCAATTTTGACCCAGTCAGTTATTCCATGGTTTGTTCTAACTGTTGCTTCTTGACCCACATATAGGTTTCTCAGGAGACAGGTAAGGTGGTCTGGTACTCCCATCTCTTTAAGAATTTTCCACAGTTTTTTATGATCCACACAGTCAAAGGCTTTAGCGTAGTCAATGGGGGAGAAGTTTTTCTGGAATTCCCTTGTTTTCTCCATGATCCAATGGAGAAATTGGCAATTTGGCCAATTGGCAAATTAGACTCTTCTGGTTCCTCTGACTTTTCTAAACTCATTGTGGGTATCATCTTATCTCAAAGGGGCAAGCCAAAGAATTTGCAACTAAAATAAATAAATCCATTCTTGTTACATTGGAGTAAAACTGCAAACATTAAGGATAAAAAGACAATCTTAAAACCTACCATAAACTTTTCATACTAAGGAATGGCAAATAAAATATTGGCAGAGCTGATCTAGAGAGGGGAGGGATGTGGAGGGTGAAGGCTCAAGAGGAAGGGGATACAGGTATATATAGCTAATTCACTTTGTTGTACATCAGAAAATAACACAACATTGTAAAGCAATTATACTCCAATTAAAAAAAATGAAAAAAAATTTGAAAAGAACCCACACACAAAAATATTAGCAGACTTCTCTTTGGCGACTACATATGTTGAAAAACAGCAAATAGACCTACAAAGTATTGGTAAAAAGTAGACATTGTACTTATCCAAATTATCATTCCATAGAGTGAAAAATTTTTAGATATTTTAGGTGTTTCGAAGACTAAAATAACATACCATACATAGACCATCACTGAAAGAATTATTAAAGGACTTTTTTTTTGGTTTGTTTTCAGTTGGAAACATTAACATGTACAGTCTGGAAGGAGGGGCTCTGGGATTTGACTTGGGTAGTCAAACTCTATTTAATGTATTGCCTCTTTTTGCATTTTTGCATACCTGGTACTTGCTATGTAGCACTCCAGAAGACCCAGATGGATTGTAGGGCTTATAATATCTTGATATGAAGATATCTAATTATACACACACATGTAAAGCACATATTTTAGATAAGGCAAATGACCCTGTTAGATAAATAAAACATCATAGGCAGGTGGAAAAGTGGATGTTCAAATTTTTTGAATTTATTTTTTACAAGTTCCATAGGGGCAGGAAATTTACCAATCTATTCTTTTTTTTTCTCAATTGAGATATAATTGACATGTAAAAGCACATCTTTTTAAGGGGAAGAAGCAAGCCCAAAGGGAGAGCATGTGATGTGAGAAGCAGGGAGCAAAGGAATCAATTAATGGATATAAGAGGATGATACATTTAGTTGACTGTTCATTATAAAAAGGAACACCATGATGTGTGTAAAAAATAAGCAAAACAAAAACTTTAGAAAATAATGAAAAGATTTTAAAATTGAAGAGTTGTGTAATAGTTTGAACTTATAAATTCCACATTATCTTTAAAAGAATATTAAAAAGATGATTGACTTTAAGAGTTTACAAGTGAATATTTATAACTAAAAGCACATTTAAAAATTATATTTTCCAACATTAAAAAATTAGACAGGAAGAAGAAAAATCTATTTGTAGCATCCAAACTACAAGGATATAGATGTACAATGGAAAATGTTATTAATTCAGTATGGTAGGAAGGGAAAACAGAGGAAGCAATGAGAACATATAATAAGCAAAAAATGTAAAGTGTATAAATTTGCATCGATAACTATTAAATGTAAAATTTATGATATTAACAAAGTTAAAAGCCAATTGCAATTTATTTTTAAGAGAATATTTTAAGAGAAAGGTAAAGTATACAGGACCACTAAATCAATGAAGGAAAATGATATACATCCCAGTCTGTAAATAGGGTATAAACATTTTTATAATAATATGAAATTAAACTTTATGTTTTTCAGAATTGCTCATGAAAAATGACATGGTATAGTTGAGATGGTAAATGGTAACTTTTATGTTATATCTTCTTTACCACAATTAAAAAGAAGTACATCTCTATGCTTCCATTTAAATAAAGTTCAGCACACACATATGCACACACACAATGACAAGGCTTATTGGAAAAATGATATTGAAGCAGACAACTCAAAATCAGTATGAATTCACAGTGAATTGGGAGGGTGTAAAGTAATGCTCAAAATTCTCCAAGCCAGACTTCAGCAATACGTGAACCATGAACTTCAAGATGTTCAAGCTGGTTTTAGAAAAGGCAGAGGAACCAGAGATCAAATTGCCAACATCCACTGGGTCATGGAAAAAGCATGAGGGTTCCAGAAAAACATCTATTTCTGCCTTATTGACTATGCCAAAGCCTTTGACTGTGTGGATCACAATACACTGTGGAAAATTCTGAAAGAGATGGGAATAACAGACCACCTGAACTGCCTCTTGAGAAACCTATATGCAGGTCAGGAAGCAACAGTTAGAACTGGACATGGAACAACAGACTGGTTCCAAATAGGAAAAGGAGTACGTCAAGGCTGTATATTGTCACCCTGCTTATTTAACTTATATGCAGAGCACATCATGAAAAACACTGGGCTGGAATCAAGATTGCCAGGAGAAATATCACTAACAACAGATATGCAGATGACACCACCCTTATGGCAGAAAGTCAAGAGGAACTAAAAAGCCTCTTGATGAAAGTGAAAGTGGAGAGCGAAAAAGTTGGCTTAAAGCTCAACATTCAGAAAACGAAGATCATGGCATCCGGTCCCATCACTTCATGGGAAATAGATGGGGAAACAGTGTCGGACTTTATTTGGGGGGACTCCAAAATCACTGTAGATGGTGACTGCAGCCATGAAATTAAAAGACGCTTGCTCCTTGGAAGAAAAGTTATGACCAACCTAGATAGTATATTCAAAAGCAGAGACATTACTTTGCTGACTAAGGTCCGTCTAGTCAAGGCTATGATTTTTCTGGTGGTCATGTATGGATGTGAGAGTTGGACTGTGAAGAAGGCTGAGCACCAAAGAATTGATGCTTTTGAACTGTGGTGTTGGAGAAGACTCTTGCGAGTCCCTTGGACTGCAAGGAGATCCAACCAGTCCATTCTGGAGGAGATCAGCCCTGGGATTTCTTTGGAAGGAATGATGCTAAAGCTGAATCTCCAGTACTTTGGCTACCTCATGCCAAAAGTTGACTCATTGGAAAAGACTGTGATGCTGGGAGGGACTGGGGGCAGGAGAAGGGGACCACCGAGGATGAGATGGCTGGATGGCATCACGGACTCCATGGACGTGAGTCTGAGTGAACTCTGGGAGATGGTGATGGACAGGGAGGCCTGGCATGCTTCGATTCATGGGGTCGCAAAGGGTCGGACACGACTGAGCAACTGAACTGAACTGAAAGTTCAAACAAATATGTCAGCAATCAAAATAATATAAATGGACTAAATTGGCAAGTTAAAAATAGAGAATGTTATAGCGTATTTTAAAAATTTACATATTCAATTCAATAAATGTTAATCATTAACCTTAACTAAATGTTAACTTATGTTAATTCAATAATTACAACTAAAATATAATGAAAAATTGAAAATATGTAATATTGATACTAAATTAAATGGACAATTAAAAAAGATAACTAGGGAAATTCTATACTATTAATACTACATGGAGGCTGGCTGGCTACAGAACATAGAGTCACAAAAAGTTGGACACAATTGGACATAAACTCATGCATGCACACATCTACCAGCACAGCTAAAATTAAGAAGACTGATACAAATGATTGCTGTAAAGGTAGAAAAACAACACAATGCAAAGGAATGCTATAGGTATCTAGTGGGCAGAGGCCAGATTTTTTCCTAAACATCTTACAGTTCACAGCACAGGCCCTATGTTTGTGCTAGTCACTCAGTTGTGTCCAACTCTTTGCGACCCCATGAATGGTAGCATGCTAGGCTCCTCTGTCCATGGAGTTCTCCATGCAAGAATGCCAGAGTGGGTTGCCATTCCCTTCTCCAGAGTATCTTCCCCACCCAGGGGTCAAACTCTGGTCTCCCACATAGCAGGCAAATTCTTTACTGTCTGAGCCATCAAGGAAGCCTGGACAGACCCTACCCTCCCACCAAACATTTTCTTGCCTCAGATAATAGTGCTGAAGTTGAGATATCCTGCATAGACTCAACAAAGAGGCATAAAAATATGTATCTGAAGTGGTTGTATCGATGAGAGCTGATACATATACAACACTCTGAGACCTGAATTACAACAGTTTACTTGCAATATATATCAGTTGTTTTTATCAATTATTTTATCAAAAATAATTGTCTCACTTTGCTTCTTATTTTGATTGTTTATTGGCAAAATTGGATAATGCTAACAATTTAAGATTGTCTATCACAGATGATTGCGATAAGCAGGTTTTACCTTCTGTAACCAGGAAGTGACAGTTGTAGCAAGAACTGACCCCAGCATATTTGTTCAGACAGTTAAACACAAGATCTTGTTATTCAAAACAGAGTTTTATTTTCAGAGAGGATACAAATATCGGTTAATTGTGGATTTTTGCCATGTTTTATATTCTTGGTGAAAATGGATAGGCCACTTTGAAATCTGTAGAGAAATATATTGATTAGAGAGGCAGGCATGGCAACCCACTCCAGTATTCTTGCCTGGAGAATCCCATGGTCAGAGGAGCCTGGCAGGCTGTGGTCCATGGGGTCACAAAGAGTCAGACAGGACTGAGTGACTAAGCACATATTGATTAGAAGTAAATATATTATTATTATAGCCATAATACTTTCATAATCA